>NC_031985.2:10663886-10738886 GCF_001858045.2 Oreochromis niloticus
TCTTTGCACACATAAGAGCAGGTACCTTTTAACTGGCAGAACCAAGCCTCCCCAACCTTCAACCAGTCAGGCAGCCATTTGCCATGACTGGCTGGGGTGGGAGTTTGTATTTTGTTTGCAGTTTTAAAATGCATATAAACATGTGCAAACACACTGATTTACTGAGCTTTTTCTTTTTGTTTTTCTCTCTTTCTTCTTTTCATGATTGCCAACCAGTTGTGACAGATGGCTGCCCTCCCTGAGCCTGGTTCTCCGTTAGAAGATAGTTTTTCCTTCCCACTGCCACAAGTGTTTCCTCATAAGGTTGTGAATTGGCATTATATACATTAACCTGAATTTAAATCGAATTGAACTGAAAAGGTTTAAGTAAAGTACGCAGGAAAAAAATATGCCAATTCAAAATATGAATGTTCTGAATACATATTAACATATCAATGGTGGCTATATGCAACTGAAAAGAGACTGTATGTTATTTTCAGCATAACACACTGGAGAGACTGAACATTTTTTAGCAGTAATTCACAGTAAAGTATAAAAGGATTTGATTAACAGTGTTACATAACGAATGCTAATCTGCAGTCATTTAGAAATAGTTACATTTTATTTGATATATCACTTGAACTCTTTTGATTAGCAACCACACAAGTGAAGCAAACTTCAGTCAGCGCACTTCTACAGAATACAATTGACACACTGCAACGCCTCCAGACAGCAGGTTCATCATTTGAAGGGAGCAGACTTCCTGGCTGCACTTCAGTGAGTATTTATTTTTCCAATCCGTTCACAAATTAGCCATCAAATCTGAAAATGAATTAAAGTGATACATTTTCACAATCCACTAATATCAGAAAGGATTTAAAAAATAGTCCCCCAAGGAAAGGACAAAAATCAAGTCTGTGTCACATACTTTAGCTAAGAGCGATCACTGTATACAAAGAAATGACAGGGCCTTTAATTGAACGCTAGATAACGTGCCACCGTCTCTAAAATCCCTGGTGGCACAGAGATTTAGCTCCTTCTACTGGATCCAAAACATATCCACCATTCCTCTCAGGATCCATTTCTCTGGGTCCTCCATGTGTGAGTCTGCACCTGATTATATTCTAACTCGCCAGCCGCCAACTCCTAGTCAGCTGCTCTAGAGGAAGATTTGATGACGATGGGAGCCCAGGTCACGCAGGCTGAGGTGCCAAAGAGATGCTTGGTATTCAAGAGACCCACTTAAACCACATTGATACTTGTGAAATTTGTGAGGGACCTGTAATAGCCTCTGATGGTGAAGAGATTCTGTTCTCACCTGTCACTGAAATCACACATTACATTTACAGATGTTACCTCAAAAACAAAGTTACTGATCAGGGTTAAGGGTTTAAAGTTCAATTTAATATTGACTAAACTGAATGCTTTTACATATCATTTGTTTAGGCTATAATTTTGCTCATTCAGTGCATTGCATCATTCTGTTTAGATTGGGAGAGTGGGAGCCACCTCAGAGCAGCTTCCACCTTGAGTGAGGAAGTGAACAGATTGCTATCACTTTTTTCATTTGCAAATAAGGTAGTGGCATGTTTTTAATGTGACGCTATTATCTGTATTTGTATTTGTCATACATGTTACTTCAAACTAAACACAATTTTATTATTCCAATAAATCTTTAAGTGACAAAATGTGATCACAGCAGGGTGTTATGTAAATGTGTGTGTGGTGTGTGTGTGTGTGTGTTGTGTGTGCCAGAGCAGGAGACATTGTGATGAGAACTTGAGGCGAAGAACTAGAAAAAAATTGTAGCCAGTTTTCCGTATGGTATGCAAAACCTCTAATTTCTGTTTAGGTATAAAAAACATGATTTCTTTTGTTGGTCATGTGCACTTTATTGTGTGAAAGATTCCTGACTGACTTCTGTGCGGTGTTGTGTGTGACCGAAAGCCTGTAATTCAGGTCTGTGGTGCACATGAGCAGGAAGCTAAACTGCAGATACAGCTGAATACCTCAGGATCTTCCAGAATCCCAGGACTCAGCAGAACCACTGAGGGAGCTTGATGATAAAGATGATGCAGAGATGTATGACAGCACTTCAGAAAGCAGTTCAGATTATGACAATGCATAAGTGCGTGTCACCAAAAGAGATGTGGATCTCCTAAACATTCTCTATTTAATGCGATAATACATTTTACTTGCATTTCAATGCACAAAAGACAGCAGTGCACTTTTCATTGCTGTGACTGAGAACTGTTGCAAGAGTGGCAGAGTTTATTATTTAAACTAGATAGTTACATCACTGCATTATAAGAAAAAAAAACTCAGATAGTAGAGGCTTGTCTCATCACTGGTTTGCAAGGTTCAGTAAAATTAAAACTGCACATGGTGTTTGAGCTATATTTCTACAGGAATCTATTGCAGTGTATATATTATTAGATGAAACTTTATTAATCCCTCGGGTGGTTCCTCCGGGAAATCAGTTTCCAGTAAGCACAGCACCGACAGAAGTTGCATGTTACAGATACAATAAAGGGGAATGAGAGTAAGGATATAAGCAAAATATACCAATATACACATATATAAATACAGAAATATAAATGGATAAGGAATATTAACACTACACTGATGTGTTTCATCACAGTAAAGTCCTGTTGTTTAATGTAAAGCTCACCATGTTTAAGTGTGCAATTACTCATAAATAAGCTTAAATTCTAACAGGATGATCATTGTAGGGTGCCACTGAACCATTCTGGTTGGAAAGCAATTACTTAATCCATTTAACCCGAGCTTCTCAATGAAATGTCAGAGTGATCCGATCGCCACCTCCACCTGCCGCATTTAAAAACCTCTCTCTCTCTTGTTTCTTAATATTTCTCTTTGATTTCCCATCAAGGTTGTCTACTTTCCATTGGCCTAAGACCATAATATATTGCTTTAATAATTACACTTATCAAAAAAAAAAAAAATGGCTGCACAGACTCAGTTACCAGGTAAAAGAAAAGTTTAAGTTTAATTGGGCCCAATTTTTCATTTTGTTGGTCTTACAAAGTGCTGTAATTTTATTACTGGAGTCAAGATATTTCAAAAGAGTCCAGTATAAACCAGAACGAAAAACAACAATGTAATCCCAGAGGATAAATATTCCTGTAAATTGGCATTGTTTGCTGTTGCCGTTAAATAGCTTGTACTATTTTTCTTTCTGTTAGGACTGGCGTCATGCTGCTGTGCTGATACCAAATAAAAAGAGCTACTTTAGCAATGAACATTAGCTCATCTCTGTCACAGACTTACAGGCTTCTATGTCTAAAAGGTGAAGGCAAATGTTAAAATGCCTGACTGGGAGAGGTAAGTTGACGGAAGTGACGGACAAGGTAAGGGACTCATGTTGTAACTGACGTCAGACGCCGGAGATTTTGGCGGAAAATTAAAGCGAATGGTAGTTTAGATTTGAATAAATTCCTTTAAGCTTCAATCTTACCAAATACATTTATCAATTGTCTTAATAATCTCCAACACCCTGGAGAACAACGGGGAGTTTAGAGGCTCCCAAGATTATATTGATCAGTGCTTTCAGGATCTAGTGATGAGAAGGCCCAGTTGCAGCTTCCCCGGCTAAATCTGAGACGCCATCGTCGAAAAGACTTCGCCCGGCAGATTCCCCCGGCACAACATCGCCAGCCGGCAAAGATATTGCCGACATACTGGAGTCAATCGACAAGCGATTGTCCACTTTCGACGCAAGGCTGTCCTTGGTGGAGATTCTTCACTGGGAATTAAATGCTTGCGAGAATCCCTGGAGTTCAGCCAGCAGCAGGTGGTAAAGCTCGCTGCGAAAATGCCACGCTAAGGAGTCGGTGAAATGTCTCACAGAAAATGTTACCCAGCTCAATAGAGAAAATAAAAAATAAAAAAACAGTTATGATCTACAAGCTCGTAGCATGCGTGATAATCTGGTATTTCTGGTATTCCAGAAGCCGCTGGAGAGGACGTGGAGACCACAGTAAAAAGCTTCACCAAAACCCACCTGAAGCTGCCGGAGGACACGGTGAAGAACATCGTCTTCGATAGGGTGCATCGCCTCGGCCCCATTCGGGCTGCAGCTGGAGACCACGTCCTATCGTGGCCAAATTCGGCCACTTCAAACAAAAGGAACATGTGAAAAGCCGCGGCAGGGAATTAAAAGGAACGGACTTCAGCGTGAACGACCAGTTCCCCAAGAGATATCCTGGAACGACGCAGGGTCCTCTTCCCAATCCGACGCGGCTTCATCCAGAAGGGCTCCCGCGCTGTCATCGCTGTGGACCGGCTGTACGTGGACGGACAGCTCCACCGCGACCCCGACATCACTCCGTGGCTGTATTAACTTCACACCAGATAAGAATCCGCTACACCCTTTCCCCATCCACTCACACTAACTTGCATTAACATCTGTTTAACTTACTAGTATCAATCGCATCTTAAGTGTGATGATATAGCAGTATTAAACACCGTCACTCTCCGTCAATGGTTTGATTGGAATGTTTCCGGGTTTTTCTTTCTTTTTTTTCTCTTCTTGTTTTTTCTTCTCTCCTTTTCCTCCTCTTGTTTTTATGCTGCTCACACTTGTCCTTGGTTTCTTCTTCTTTCTTTCTTTCTTTCACTGCTTCGATCACCTGCTTCCACACTCATCACAAACAACATCCTTTATTTCGACACATACGCACAGCACGATCACGCACAGTCATGCGCTCAACGGCAGCACATTTACATCAGTCAGACAGCGCACACAGTCGTATAGGATACACACACTTAAGCCAAGCATACTCATATTAGTAAATATGCACACACATAGTCAGACTCAGGGAGCATCTCGCCACACATTTCTTCTCTCTCTCCCTCTCTTTATTTATGAACAAGTGATGTATTCTCTCCACCTGTCTAAGCGACACACACAGCATACACCCCTAGTTATACACAGACATCTATGGTGCACTAAGATTCGTCTCATGGAATGTAAATGGAGCTGGCTCCAGAGAAAAGAGGTTAAAAATATTTAACCAACTCAAAAAACTACAGCAGATGTGTCCTTTTACAAGAGACCCACAGACCTCTTAGAGGTTCGAATGAACTTAAACACCTGAATTTCCTAATGTGTTCTCAGCTTGTTATAACTCTAGACAAAGGGGAGTAGCGATTTTAATCCATAAAAAAATTAATTTCACAGTACTCGATACAGTTATAGATCCAGAGGGCAGATTCTTAATCATTAAACTATCTATACTTGATAAAAAGCTATGCATTGTAAGTGTATATGGTCCAAATGTTGATGATCCCTCATTCTTTCACGGTTTTTCAGTGCACTCTCTGAACACTTAGATGGCACACTTGTTCTTGGAGGCGACCTCAACCTTGGACTAAATGAAGAAATGGATAGCTCAATACAGCAGGAATCAGCGTAATTGGCAGTCCACAAATATAATCAAACAGTATATGAGCGACTTTGGTCTTTGCGATGCATGGCGCTCCCTTCACCCACCAGTAAGGAATATACTTTCTTCTCACATGTTCATCGCTCCTACTCTCGTCTGGATTATTTTTGGTCAGCAGCTCACTGCTGAGTGACATTTCAGACACTGAGATTCACCCTATAGCTGTCAGCGATCATGCTCCTGTATCTTTAACACTAATGCAGAAGAATAATACTACGCCAAGTAAAAACTGGAGATTTAATACATCACTGCTTAAAGATGAAGACTTTATTAAATATTTTAAAAAAGAGTGGACTTCATATTTAGACTTTAATGACACTCCCGAACATCAGCTTCTGTTTTATGGGAAGCAGGGAAAGCTGTGATGAAGGTAAAATAATTCTTTCTCATCACATAAAAAGAAAAAGAAAACAAAAATATTCAGGAATTAGAAAAAACCATCAAATCACTAGAAGAAGCCTACGCGTCCCACCAAGATCAGGAAACATTGAACAAAATACGCAAACAAAACTAGAATTAAATGAGATAATTGATAAAAAAACAAATTCTTAGTACAAAGACTACGCTTACAAAATTATGAACATAGTAATAAATCCGGTCAATTCTAGCAAACCAGCTAAAAATAAAGAAAGAAAAACAACTATATGTGCTGTTCAAGATTCATCTGGGAACACAGTATATGAACCAAAACAAATAAACAACATCTTCAGGGATTTCTATAAAACGTTGTATTCACCACAAATAAACCCATCTAAAAGGAAATTGATCAGTTTTTAGACAACATAACTCTCCCAAATTATCAGACTCTCAAGCAATTGCACTGGATTCGCCACTGACATTAGGTGAACTCCAGGAAGCCCTGATAAGTATGCCCAATAATAAGGCTCCAGGTCCAGACGGCTTTCCTGCAGAATTCTACAAAGAATTCTGGACGATTCTAGCACCAGTTTTTACAGAACGTTGTTGGAAATCAAAGAAAAGGGCAGACTTCCATCAAATATGAATTCTGCAAACATTAATCTCCTGCTAAAACCAGCAAAGACCCTGTATATCCCTCAAGCTATCGTCCAATATCCCTTATAAATGTAGACCTCAAAATTATCTGCAAAGCTCTCTCGAAGAGACTAGAGAAAATAACCCCTCTCTTAATTCATCCTGACCAAACTGGTTTCATAAAAGGTAGGCACTCATCAACAAATACACGTAGATTACTTAATTTGATAGACTACTCATACAGTAAAACCTTGAAACTACAATATTATCTTTAGATGCAGAAAAAGCGTTTGACAGAGTTAACTGGAAATTTCTATTTACAACTTTAAACAAATTTGGTGTTGGATCTTCTTTCATCAACTGGTTAAAAATATTATATAATTCCCCAACAGCTTGTGACAGAACAAATGACCAGACATCCTCCAGCTTCTGTCTCCTGAGGGGCACCAGGCAGGGATGCCCACTCTCCCTTCACTGTTTGCAATTTTTATCGAACCACTAGCAGCAGCAATTAGACAGAATTCAGTAATTAAGGGCATAAAATGCAAGAACATGGAACATAAAATCAGCCTTTATGCGGATGATGTGTTACTCTTTCTCCAAAATTCACAAACCAATATCTCTGGGGTGATTGAACTGATAAACTCTTTTGCAAGAATATCAGATTACTCAATTAACTGGTCAAAATCTACAGTCCTTCCGATTAATTGCTCCTTCCATAATTCTTCTTCTACTCCACTGCAATCGGAAATATAAAATATTTAGGTATTAATGTTTCTCCCAAGCTTGCAGATCTAACTAAATTAAACCATATCCACTTTAAAGAAAGTAGAAGGTGATCTGGCTAGGTGGAAATGTCTACCCATATCACTCATGGGAAGGGTTGCCGCTATAAAAATGATGGTATTACCAAAAATAAATTATTTATTCTCAATGATCCCAACTAAACCGCCGCAAGATTGGTTCAGATCTCTAGATTCATATATGTCCAAATTCCTTTGGAAAAATAAGCCCCCACGTATAAGCTTAAAACATTACAAAAGACCAAGGATAAAGGAGGATTAGAACTACCTAACTTTCAGCACTACTTCTTAGCCAACAGGCTTCAGTTTATCTCAGGATGGCAAAAACATACCCTCTTAGATGAACCTTGGCTAGATGTAGAACAAGCACTTTGCAATAATCTAGAGATTTCAAATCTACCATTTATCAGCTCAAACATCCAACGACATGAATGCTTCAAAAGCATCAACATCAGCTCTTCTCTGACAGCATGGTGGGAGTTTCTGAAGTTGACAGAGTCTTCATTAATCCCATGCAAACGTACACCTATCTGGAACAACCCTGACATATTACAAAACAATAATATGATAAACTTTTCAGATTGGAGTGGTAAAGGAATCAAATATTTAGAACATATACTAGAAGGAACAGAATTTATTTCATTTGACAGACTAGTTACACAATATGGATCAGCAAGAAAAGATTTTTAGAATATCAGCAAATTAAATCCATAGTAAAAAAGAGATTTAAACCAGGTCAAGATGAACTACAAACACCACCAAGTGTGGTTCAATTTCTGACTCTTAAAACCCCCAAATTACTGTCCAAAATATACAGAATGCTTTCTAAATAGATGAATCAATATCACTTCCTATTGCAAAATGGGAAGCGGATTTATCAGTTAACTTAGACCAAAACTTCTGGTCTCAGATTTGCTCAAAAACCTTTCATCTAATTAGAAATCCCAGTCTTCAATTAATTCAATACAAAATACTACATAGAGTGCACTATACAGGTCATCGGATGTTCAAGATGGGCTTTACGTCTACCAACAACTGCTCACACTGCCAAACCAATTCACCGGACAATTATATCCACGCACTTTGGTTCTGTCCACCAGTTCAGAAGTTTTGGCGCGAGATATGTGAAGACTTATCAAAGTGTCTGAAATGTAACATTCCAACTTCGCCTTTAGTGTGTTTGTTGGGCAGCTTGGATAATGTCACTACGGAAAAGAATATAGCCCATATGGTTTTCACTGCACTATGCATAGCCAAGAAAACAGTCCTCATGAACTGGAAAAATAAAAATAATCTTAATTTTAACCAATATAGAAATTATCTATTAGATTACATTAGTCTTGATACAGCCTCTGTCACCACATCAGATCAATTTCTCTGGGCTCCTTTGATCAGCTCCATCACCTAGTGGGGGTGGGGGGTCATAGTTTGGTCTCACCTTCACTGTTGTGATCGGTGTGGGGGTAGGGACAGGCTTAGGGCATCGGGGGTTCCCCAGGAGCATCTTCCTTGGGGGCTCAACCCGGGGTAGCGGTCATGGCCAATTAAGGGCTCTGTTGGCTCTTGGGTGACGGTTTCCTCGTGGCTGCGTGCAGCAGGGCTAGGGAGGGTCTGTGCTGACGGACGTGGGTTACTGACCTGGTAGCCTGGCTGCCCCTGGGTGGGTCCGGGATGGGCGTGAGGTTCTGGGGGCGTTCCGTCTCTGGGCTGGGGCCCTGGCCGGGCCTCAGGGGCCTGGTCCTGGTTGGTGTGTTGCCGGGGTTGTGGGCGGGTGGGTGTATGGGGGCCCGGTCCTGGCGCAGGGTGCCGCCGGTGCATCGAGCCACCTGGGGGCTCTTCAACTGGTGGGGGAGGTTGTCACATCTTGCAGGAGCTTTCCTCTCTTCGGGAACTCTCTCTGCAGGAGGGGAGATACAGGAGAGGTGGAGGAAGATCTCAGCCTGGGCGTCTATTGTCTTGTGTAGTCTGGAAGATGAGTGGATGATGGGGTGGGTGTAGTTTTCTCTGTGGTGGGGTCGGGTGGACTGTCCCGGGCTCTGTGGGGCCGGGCGGCGCTGCTGCACTGGGCCCCGGTCCGGATGGGCCTGGGCCCCCCTTTCCCTGGCGGGTTGCAGAGTATGGGGTGCCTACTGGGGTCAGCGGGGGAGCTGGCCCCAGGGAGGGGTCACTTGCCCCTCCCTTCCTTCCCTCCCCATCTCCAGCTGCCTCCTCTTCTCGCTCCACCACAGTCACCCACACATGCAGGGCCTTGGGGTAGGGGTGTGTCACCAGGGTGCAGGGGAGGCATCCCCCCCCTTTGTCCCCTTCTGGCTAACTCTGCCTCAATTTTATCCCACAACTTAGACATTCACATTACTCACACTCTCATTACACATACATATAGGATCTTGGGGGTGGGCACGCCACACAGAATCCAAATTACCATCAGGGTGTACACCTCACCCTGCGTCGTTGCCCACCTCTCAATTTTAAATACACGTAGACATTGAGGGCTAGCAGGAGGGGCTATGCGCTTACCTGCTGCTCTGGCAGGTAGCTACATGCCCTCCTGGGTTTTAAATGCACCTTAGAACACACATACATCAACACTACATATGAGCGGGTGGAGGGAGGTTTGGAGTCTTCACACACCCCCGTTCTCTGCGGCCTGCTGGAGTGGGGGGGCTAGGAGGAGGAGTTGGCCGTCCGACTGGGGTCTGGAATGTGGGGCCTCCCTGCTGCTGCGGAGTCGGGGCGGTCTGCTTCTCCCCACCGCAGGGAAAAGGGTAACACCACCTGGGTCTGGGTGCAGTTTCCCCCTCCAGGGCAAGGGTACCCAGACCCGGTTCTTAGAGTACGCTTGGGGAGTGTGATTGTGTGTACAGCGTCTCTTTATGTCTGTCTCCGCGTTGGTTGAGTGTGGAATAATTGCCTATGAGAGCATGAGGGTGGGAATGGATGTTTGTATCTGTGTGTGCCTGTATGTCTGTGTCTATATGTCAGGTTGGGTATCAGACGCCACCTCTCTGGGGACATCTCAGGCCCTCCAAGGTTTGGAGGCCTATCTCCCCCACCACTTCCCCTGCCGGTGGTGGACGCCCTCAGACATCGGTGCGTTGGTGGTTCTCTGTGTCCGGGGGTGGGCGCCCAGGTACACACCGGCTCACTCCTTGGCGGCTGCTTATTGGGGCCTGGAGCCTGGGGCTCGCTCGGGCCACTTCGGAGGCGGGGTGCCCTCGGCCTCTCGGCCCAGGGCTCGGTCACTCAGGCACAGCTGGCTGCCGGCGGAGCTCACGGGCACGTCACTGCAACCCCCCTGGCTTCTGCTCCGCGGCTGCTGAGTGACCCCTCATCTGGGACTCTCCTCAGCTCTTTCTGGGATAGTGACGCAGCTGCCCCTCTGTTGGTCTTCCTTGGTCTCTTGTGTTCTGGGGGCCTCTGGATGTCTAGAGTTTTGATCTCCTCCATACCTGCGTCATGCCCTGGAGGACGGGGCAGTGGCCCCCCACACCCTCTAGCAGATCATTACATGAAGGAACCTTTAAACAAACAAACAAACAAACAAACAAACAAAAAAAACAAGCGCGTCCATGCTCACAGGTGTACACACAGGTGATCACACACAAACTACACCCTTTTTGGCTCTTACCTCAAAGCACACTGTGCACTGTCGATCTTACGTACTGCACAATAATGTTTAATATTTAGTATTTACGGTCATATTCCCATAGATCATTGTGATGTTGTTTATTACTCTCGTTTTCTTCTGCTTGCTTTCTCTTTCTTTCTCAACAGGTGAGCCAGATGATCGATATATGTATTTTTTTGTCTGCTTATTCTGTTGGTTTTTGGTTTTTTGCCCTTTTTCCCCGTCCCTCTTCCCCGCTGTTTTTCTTTCCCTCTTTCTTTCTCCCCTTTCTTTCCCCCAGTTAAGTCTGTCCCGTATTCAGCAAGTGAAAATAAAATAAACAATAAAAGGTGAATCAAATGGACCATTACGGCAAGGCTGGGATGGTCAATTTGGTAAAGTAAATCCGTTGGGCATCTTTCTTCGCCTTTAGACAATAATTCTGATGGCAAAAGAACCAAACGGGACAGGTTTAAAAAAAAAAAAAAAAAAAAAGTTATGTCACAGACACGCCCAACTATGAAACAAAAAAAAAAAAAAAAAAAAAAAAGAGTGGATGACAAGTCTGTGGAATGCAGTAAAGCGAGAAAACTTCATCTTCAGCTTCAGAAACAGCCTCGTAGCTGATGCATACATGAGACTCTGCACAGCATTCAACAAATGGGAGTGGGAATTCAAAAAAGAAATGTACACCTGGGTAACAAATGCAGAAACAAGAATTTCAAATTTTGGTACAGTTGCTGCAAAATCTAAATCTTCTGACATCAATGAATTTCTCACATCTTTGAAAACTGAAGCCACCACAGTGCTGTCCAAATGGGAGATAAATCTTCTTGAAAATCTGACAAAGTATTTCAAGCAAACAGAGGGTCATGTCCATCTAGTTGAAGGATACAAAGAGGAATTCTCAAACAGTGCAAAGAGCCTTCGAAAAGAAATCGAGAGATCTGTTTTTAATCAGCTCACAGCAGCAACAGAAATCAGACAGGGGATGACTGAACTTCTTCAAAATCAAAGAAAATCATACAAAAGAAATTGAAAAGGCAGTTTGTGCACTAATTGACGAATGCAGGAAAAAGAATGTCCAGATGACATACAAAGAGCTGGACAAAGAGTTTGATAAGATGTGGAATAAAATAGTGGAGAAACTTTCTTTTGTAGAACAACAAACTAAAAATGTCATCACCAGTGTAGCCTACTACTTAAGAGAAAATCTGAAAAATAGGGGTAGTCATGCATGCCAACTTTTAGATGAAAAAAGACTAAAGGACTGTGGTCTGGTGCCTTTCAAATATACAGTTGAAGGAGTCCTTCAGCAATTTAAACATGCATTCAGCAAGTTGTTCACCAATCAGGATCATATACAGGCTCGACAAAACCTTGCTGAGAGCATCATAGATGCTTGCACTCAGTTTGTGAGTGAAAAAGTGAAGAGAAAAAGCAATTACTCAGATACTTACATCCAGGAGATTCTACACTTGATTGATACAAAACTGCAGAATAATCAAGAGATTAAAACAGACATTGAGTTTGAAGTTTCTCTAAAGCAACACATCTGTGGATTTACAGCCAGAAAGTTTCGGAAAATGCACGAAGATTTCATGCAAGAAAATGATCCTTACAGATGTCTAATGAATCGCAGGGAAAAGCTTTGTGCTGATTTCAAAGATGTGTTCCATGAACGAGACCAGTGTCAAAAGAAAGCAGAAGAATTTACCAACCGATGCTTAAAGCCTGCAGTTGAAGACTTTGTGAAACGCTCCCTGGGTCCTGACATCATTGGTGAAGTGCTGATGTGAGAATTTCAGCACACGACTGTCCTTTCAGTATTCTATTTTATTGGATTTGCTTTCAAAGGATAACTTTAACTTTAATCTAACTTTAACTTTAATCTGAGCTATATTTGTTCATATGAGAAGTATGTAAAGACATGGATACGCAATCAAATACTGAAGCACTTCTCAACTCCATCAGCAGCATTTCAGTTTGAAGACTGTGGGATTATAATATTATTTTATGCCATGTTAGACCCCTAATTAAAGATTGTGAATTATTATGTAGTTTTAGTTTGCATTATTCTCCTGAATTAGTTGAAGGTGATTATTACATTTGTTAAACTGATTTGCATTACATTAGACTGCTGATTTGTTGTGAATGAATGATATTGTTTTATGATGCATCATACGGCTGAGTTATAAGAAATACTGTTTTCAGAGAGTCATGATCTTATTTGTCTGATTAGAAGAGAACAGAACATACCGGAGAGGTTTTCTGCCCCATCTCAGCAGGAGCAGATAAACAGGGAGCCAAGGTCGTAGCTTAGGCGCCGTGTGAGAGAAAGAATGTGAATGTTTAGGCTTTTATGACTAGGTGGGGGCCACTAGAGGGTATAAGAGTTTGAGCAATGCTCCACCACTTTGAGATCTGATGCTGTCTGCGTACGGTGTCCATCTCCCGCGCGTGTATTCATTAAATTCATCATTTGACTCAACCCGGCTGGACCAGTGTTGTTATTTTGGTTTTCCTCTTGTATCCATCCCCAATATTTGAATCCGTAACAAGACCAACATCTAAAGTCAAGTATAAGGAGCATAGATGATGCCATCAACAAGGCCAAAACAGGAAATAGTGATAACTTGGGGAGATTTGTTGAAGAGATTTGTAAAGAACTTGGTGATAAGCTGATCATTTCCCAGGATGTGCTTGGTGCTTTCATGATCCTGAACAATGCCAACAAGGAACAGTTTGCTCACTGGCTCACAGTTTCTGTGAATGATATGGGAAAAGCTCTTAGACAGAAATTTAAAGAATCACCATTTGAAACTAAATTACAGTATCTCCATGTGCAGCCCCAGAATGAGCTTTTTAACAGGTTAATTGGTTGTGGCAAACAATGTCCGTTCCACTGCTCCCTGTGAAGCAGGAGGAGCCCATACTGAGCACTTTGCCTCACTACATCGATCAAGGGGTCTAGGCAGGCGCATATGGGAAAGTACAAATAAACTTGTCACTGATGTATGCACGTCTGCTGTGAACAGTGACGTGCATTTTCGCTGCAGTGCTACAAAAAATGAATGGCACCATTACAAGCGTTACAAGGAAATTTGCCCAGACTGGAAAATTCCTCCAGATGTGAGCCTTGAGGCATCAGAGTACTGGAAATATGTAATGACAAAATACAACAGGAAGTTTGCTGAGGAATATAAGGGGGAGCCTGCTGATATTCATGTAACCTGGAAGTCTATAACAAAAAAGCAGGCAGAAATTAGCCTTAAAGAGTCATTTGGCATAAAATGAATGACAAAAAAATATCCCTTGTCATTTTCTCCTACTGCATGAAGGAAACATGCCAGATATTATGATTTTGTCCTGGTTTATGATGTAGAAGAAAACCTTACCACCTCATATAGAACACAGTTTAAGATATTGTTAGGGTACATTGCACGTACTGCAACTTTTGTTCATGATCTGTTGAGATATCAGATCTATTAACAAGTAATCTACTTAGTATTTGATTTAGGATTTTTTTTTGGTAATTTTTTCATTTTAAGTCATTAAATATGCTGCAAATGCAAGTATCTTTCTTTTCATTTAATAAATGTCATGTAGGAGTTTCTATTCATTGCCTTTATTGATTTTGTGCAAATATTTACATTTACAGTTTTAATAGATAACCAGCTGAAAATAAACAAAACAATAATCATTTAAAATATTTCTTTATTTCCATAAGGTATCTGATGTCACATATATACATATTAATTGTTTCAGAAGCTTATTTGTTGTGTATAAAAAGGCTATTTGTAATTGCATTTTGCATTTTATTTACATACAATTTGTAATGTTTTTGTTTCAGCAATAGGACATCATTTAGGCTAATGATGTCAAAACAGAGTCACTTATTGTGTAACACATTAATTTTCTTTACTTCTGCCAATGCAATTATCCCCTTGTTTATTTTCTTTGTTGATATACTTTAACAGGAGCTATTTGTTCAAAAATCTGTTTAAAATCACATTGCCAATCAAGTCTTTGACAGCCGCCACAAATTTGCAGTTGAGACCAAGCTGAAGACTTTTGAAAGTGAGAATGTCTGTTACCATCTTTGTCTTTTTGGCTTTACATAGCACATGATTCAGGATTGCAAAATTTTCATAGTTATCAGTTTGAAGTCTTGCTGTACATGGCTTCATCTGTTGTCACCTGTTGACATGCAAACAAATGATATCAAACCCCAGCCCACGCAGGACTGGTAATGTGGCATGCTGGGCATCTATCTTCTCCATGTGTTCACGTACCTTGTGGAACAGAGTTTGGTAAAAGAAGTGCTGAAAGGACGAATCTGAAAAGCTAAGACAGAGAAGTTTGCTGTCACAGGAGACTGCTGTTGCTAGTACTAGCTGTGGAGAAGTGCGGGAAAAATTGTCACATGCTGCAGTGATGCTAAGATGTCCAAACCCAGCACCAACTGTATCAACCTGATTAAAGCCTGTCCCAGTGAAGCCTTGGCCTCAACTGTATGAAGCATGAAATTTATTGTTAAGGTGCATAACACATACTGCAACTCCTGCTCATTTTTTCTCGAGACTACATTAAACAAATTTATTAACAAGTAATCTGCTTTTTTTAATTTTTAATTATTTGGTTGGGGGTTGGGGTAAATTGGGGGTTGACCAATTTAAGCCTCGTTCATTGTTTTACAAGTTCTTTCCATGTATAAAAAGCACAAAAAGTAAGGAAATTTTTGTTTAGTGGATTATCTCTTTGTTATAAAAATGACTCCTGACATTAAATTGTATACCCTTGTAAAGCCTGTTTATTTCCCCTTATATGGTGTCATATTTGTAAGCAACATTTGTGGGTTGAGCACCACAGCTGAGTATGTGGCTTGTGCCAAGGAAAAACTTGAAAAATCTTTTCTACGTATGCATTACTGGATATGCCTGGTAACCACCATTTCACCTTTTGAAAGGACCACTATGACACCTAAATAACTTCTACTGTTAGGTGAATTTGTTTTATTTCAAACTCTTTGAGTTTAAAAAAAACAAGATTTCTTTTTATATTAATAACTTTCCATGTATGCGATGCTGAAGTGTGCAGAACAGACTGAGTATTACCCCACACATTTTTGAGTCATTCTGAAAAGAGTCATATTATGTGTTTCACGGTCCTGGGTCAGCCAACCCTGAACGCAAATCAAGCGAAGTGGGCACTGTTCTTCACACACTTTAATCTTGTCATCACCTGCAGGCCGTCATCACACAATGTAAAGCCAGATGCTCTTTCACACCAGTTATCCACAGCAGATGACGCATATCATTCCCTGTGGAGCTCATGACTGGCATGGGTAGAGAACGCCCATAATTCAATAACCTCTTCAGCCACTCATTTGTTCCCTTTTCAGGCTTCACTCGAATACAAACCACCATTTCTGCCTGCCATTGAGGGAGAACACAATTGCCCATCTGTGCAGCACCACCTTTGTCATTGCTGTTGCCTGTGGAGATCCACTCGGGCAGCTCTTCTCAGAACCAAGGAGCAGAATAAGAGCCTACCTGCCACATAGTCCCAGCAATGACATATCAGCAGTGTTGGGGAGTAACGGAATACAATACTGGCGTTAACCCCGATTCTTTTGTCCCCATGATAGAACAGAGAAAACCGACTCATAGTGGTCAAACATTTATGATTGTTTATTTAATTATCTTCTGGAAGAGAGAGCCCTGCACACCCCAAAGGTAGCCGCAGGATCGCTAACATTTGAAGCTCAAGATATGTCTCATATACGTGTTATTTTTGTACTTCAGACGTTAGTTTCACTCTGTCTGCTCCTCATATTCTGCAAAAACATGCAGTTTCCTGTCAGCCTGTGACCTAGTCAAGTCTGGGCCTCTCATAAAACAATCTAATCAGCAAATAAGCATTAAATTAATTAAATATTTAAATCCCAACAGTTTTCCCCTTTTCGTGTTTTCCAAGAACACGACATAATTCCTAATTTATCCCATTAAGTTTACTTTCATGTGAAAATAATAGCTAAAATATTACAAATGAAATCCTATCAAAAATGAAACCTTTCAATTGCCCAACCCTTTAGGTCATCCGTCCCCTCAACGAGTTGTACACTTTCAATCTTCCCTTATTACTATGGCGTAATTACTTGTATCCACAACAAATAAATCAAACAAATAAATCAAGCCCTTATACAACACCTTGCGTTTACGCTGGGGTGTGAGCTATCGTTCCTTCTGTTCCTACCATCCCCTTTTGAATCCCAGAGTCACAATTTTACCCCACTTCTGACTTCCCTCAAAGCTCACTATAAAATCCAATCATATATAATTAACGTTATCCTATTAAAAGGTCTCCTTTTAGAAATCACACAGACTATTACTAAGGCCAATCCTCCCATTACTCGTCATTACTTTATGGTCACATTCAACCTGTGTCTAACGAGGTTTTAGTCTCTTAAACAACCCATTTTCTGGAACTGTGGCCCTCTGTGCTCTGTGCTTCTTTTTGGGGTCCCCCTTTCTCTGGTTGGTTCCGTTCGGTCTCGGGCTTCCTGGATTCTCGCCACCCCTGTGGTCGCTGTGGTCCTGAAATCTCCTGTAAAGGAAACAAAACACCTTTCCCTGCTACGCCTCCATAAGCTACTATGTTCATCAATTGTTCTCTTAATTCTTCAAACTTGGTTCAACCTATCATGTTCTAGGGTCTATCATTTATACATATATACTCTTCAATTTTATTCATTTCGGTAAACAACACTTTTAACAACCTTGACCCCACGTTTAAGAAACACGTGTTTCCTCTAGCTCGCTCTCTTCTTCTCTTATCTGATCATCTCAAGCACGTCCTGAAAAAAAAAAACCTGTTATTTTGCAGGCACACTTTCACTTGCAAGCTCAACCACATTTTGCCCTATATGGCTGTCTCAGTCTACAGATGTTTCCTGTCGACCTATTCAGAGCAGGCCTATTTTCACACCTTCTGCATTACTTCTTGCTAAGCAAAGACAAAGCAAACTGTTTTTCACCTCCACCCCACAAATGAATCTACGTAATATTTGTGTCCGTAAGCGTGCATTAAAAAACTGTTGCTATGCAAGTGCAAAAGTTTCCAGCAAAATGTGTCTTAACTCTGACCTACAAGTCAATCTTCATGTTATCTGTGTCTAGAAGCATTTTTTGCATTGACCTTTTACTACACTGTGTCACCTTTCACAATAGATCATCTCTTCATGAGCATTTTTCCAGTATGTGTAAGAAAATCATTATAACTGCTTATTCTACTAAAAGATCAAAGAGAAAACAAACATTTTCAGTCAATTAAGTTTAAGCATAAAAGCAATTACTTATGAGTAAGTTTTATCATAGCTAAATTATCAAACACCCAGGAAGTCATAACATGATCATAAAGCCCCTTATTTCAAATTAAACCCAAAATCCCCCCTTCTTGACACATTCTATGTGTCAAATAAGCTAAAGACCCGCTACTGAAACTGAAAGTACTTCACCACCTCTTATAAATTTTAAAGAAAAAGGTTAGTCAAATTATTTCTCAAAACACCTCAACGATCCTCCTCTCGGGTATACTTCCTCCGGGCCTCCAAACCTGTGCTCAGGAATAAAATCAGTTCAGTCATCATGTTAAATCTTTTAAACTCCTGGCTCCATTCAGAGCTGCCTAGAAACAAAACCTATTGTTAACATTAACTTCATTTTTACAACTCCATTTTCCCACTTGTAACGCAATCTGTGTTATAACAAAACTTAAGACAGAACAGTTATGAGTCATGTTCTTCATACACAATTTCCATATTTGATTTCATTTTGCTCCTCTTAATGTAATGGTACATTTTAATTTTACTTGGACCAGTGTTTGTTATTCTATAACTGCATTTTATATAAAAAGTCTAGCAATCCCCTATGTGACTCATAAATATTACTTTGGTTGTAGTTATTTTCCTCTATAAAATATAATTCACTTCTACAGTGGCCTGATTTTGTTAATAGTAACAAGAGTTATATCAAAAATGTTCTCCCCTTTAGCATTTGACATTTTCCCAACAATATAATGTAGTACTATAATCTAAACCCATTCAATAAAATGAAATTTCCTTTAAGCAAACATCGGCAACCCAAAAAAGTCTCCAGCTCCAAACTTATGTAAACCTCCAGTCTCCCCCTCTCTCCCCTATGTGATTAATTGTTTGTCAACCTTTATTCATCGTAACCTTGGTCCAGTCGTTGTCTCAGTGTCAAGTCAGTCAAACCTTTAGTCCACATCGTCAGTCAAGTCACACACATTCACTCATTCACACATATTCACTCAAAAGGAAAAAACAAACAAACAATTGTTTATCATTTTTGGTCTGGATTGACACGCTGCAATCCTTTTAGACAGGAACCAGGTTCCCACAGATGGCTTCTCCTCAGCCAGTTGTAATCTGGAAAAGCTCACCTTATATTTGCTCTCCCGAAAAATTTTACAGCGCTGTTAATTCAATCTTGCAGGCCTGCTTAGAACAAAAATGAGAAAAAGAGAGCTGATTATTAGCTCATCAAAACACAAAACATAATCACCTGACAGGATTACTCTTAAGTGCACTGTTACAATTATAAAGGACCCATTTTATACATGTCCATGTTTAATAAAACTCCCTCTATTAAAATAAGAAAACAACCCATCACTAAAACAACAACCCCAAAGATCTTAAACACAGAAACATTTTGCTTATTAATCTATCGATATGTTATTGGGATTAGAACTTCAGGGCCACAACAGTTTTGCCCTACTCTTGGTTTAATTAATACTTACATAGTCGGAAATCAGACTTAAAATCACTCCCTCTGTTCATTTTCCCCACATCATATCTCAGTGGTTGGCCTCAGATTCCACAGCGTCCTGAGAGTCCGAGGTCAACTTACATAATTTCACCTGCTAAATACACAGAAAATCTTGTTAAAAGCCACACAATACACAACAGTAATATTCCCCTTTAAGCACTTTAACATACTTAGATTTAGCATAAGATATAAACCCGTTATAACAATGTGTCATCACTAAATTATAAATTTCTTGTCCAAATCTGCACTTCTGAACAGACCTGACCACCTTATGTCAGAGGATTTCTAGGAATACCCTAACAGTTCTTCAGCTGAGACACCTGAGTTAGAAAACACAAACACACTGCAGTTGAAGTACTTGCAAGCAAGGGCAGCCACAGAGCGCTCGTACTCGCAGAGAGACACTCACAGACTTGCGCTCTGCCACTGTTTGCGTTCTTTATTTATACAAGCTGGTTACATGTGTGTGCAAAGATAACAAAGCTGTTCCTGTTTTTTCTAGATCTGTATGTTCTCAGAACAGAGGAAGCTGTTAGTTGCTAAATTAGTTTATCACACAAAAGTTGTTATATGGCAAGTCACGTAGACATGTGGTTTTTCATTAGCGATCCTTAGTAGGGCACATTTTATGAAACTGATCACACTATGTACAATTTTCTTTTAACATTCCCTCCTGTTTATCAGAGAAATGAAATGTATATGTTATCAGTAAGTAACTACTTGTCTTTCACATTTTCAGTTATTACATCATTAGTTACATTTCATCTTCATCTGAGCCATAGGAAAAGAAGTCCTCACGATCTTCATTGGTTTGCGGTACATCTACATATGCTGTTAGTGATGTCGCTATTATTTTTGAAATTACAGCTTTTGAACTAGGAATAACACAAGTAAAGAAAAAGCAAAATAAAACCAGGAAAACTCCAACGCTGATCAACAGTCTCTTTAGAACCTGGAGCCATGATCTGGAGAACAACCACGAGAACCAATCCGACGTGTCTGATACATAATCTTGGTTCTGGGCCTGCTGGATCTGCCTTAATGCATTTAAGGCGTCTGCCATGTTTGAAGAATGTACATTATCTGGTATGTAGGTGCAGCATGTGGCGTTGAATAAGACGCACAATCCTCCTTTCTCAGCCAAGATCATGTCCAGTGCTACACGATGTTGCATTAGAGCAATTCTGAGAGCTCTATTTCTTGGTTATTAGGACACAATCACCTGGTTTCAACCTGCAAGAGACTGGAGAAGAGTCGTGCAGCAGTTTATTGTTCAAAACAACATCTTTATTCTCTAGTAGTTTTGCCATCCATTCTGCTAGAGTTGTTTCTCTGACGGATTTGTCTAGATGTTTGCTCGTTACTGGTAGTGGGAAAGGTCTCCCGTGAATAAGCTCAAATGGTGTGAGTTTTTGGGAGCCTTGTGTCAGCCTCATCCACATCTTTACTAGGCCTATGCATTCAGGCCATGGTCTTCCTGTTTCTTCCATGCATTTTCTGAGTCTCTGTTTTATGGTGCCGTTAATTCTCTCCACCAACCCTGCACTTTGTGGGTGATAAGCACAATGGTTTTTTATGCTGAATCCTAGTGCTTCAGAGACTTTGCTGATCACATCATTGACAAAATGTGTCCCATTGTCTGATCTTATCAGAGTAGGGATGCCATATGTTGGAATGAAATGGTTACATAGACATTTTGCAAGACATACATAGACATACATAGACATAGACATTACATAGACATTTTGAGATTGCATCATCTTTTTTCACTGGATAAATCTCTGGCCATTTTGAGAATATGTCTATAATCACTAGAGCAGCGGTCCCCAACCCCCGGGCCTCGGACCGGTACCGGTCCGTGAGTCATTTGGTACCGGGCCGCGAGAGTTGAGGCTCAGGTGTGAAATGTATGGTTTTCAGGATTTTTATCGGTTTTTAGCGTTATTTTGTTATCGTTTTTATCGTTAACTCGGTTTTCCTGGGTCTTTTCACGTGTGTTATGAATAAATCTTCTTTTTTTCGGTACCAGTACTAGTTTTATTTTGTTGTATTTATCCACGACACCTTAAAGGCCGGTCCGTGAAAATATTGTCGGGCATGAACCGGTCCGTGGCGCGAAAAAGGTTGGGGACCGCTGCACTAGAGCATATTTTGAGCCTTGACTTTCACTTAATTCAATGAAGTCCATATGAATGGTGTGAAATGGATGAGGTGGTGTGGGGAAATGTCCTCTTCTTGGCCTCAGATTGCCTTGTGAATTGTGTTTTTGACAAATCATGCATGTCCTTACAAATTCCTTTGCTGAAGTTTCGAAATTAAGAGTGTAGAAGTGTGTATTAATGATCTGTATCATCCCTCCTGATGACACATGGGTTACCCCATGGGTCACTAATGCTGCTGTTCTGTCTAGGGACTTAGGAAGTATTGGTTTTCCTTCACAAGTCATTAGATCATCTTTTAGTTGTGCTCTACATTTTAACCATTTCTTCTGTTCTGTGGTTGGTGCTGCTTTTTGTTCATCTTTAAGGACGTCAAGTGGTATTTGCATTGCGGATGCAGACATTAATGTGTCTTCAGTTTGTTGTGCGGCCAACTTAGCTGCTTGGTCTGCAAAGTTGTTGCCTTTAGTTATTTCTGAATTGTCTTTCTGATGTGCAGCGCATTTGCATAATGCTAACTGTTTTGGTAATATTATTACTTCCAGTAGTGTTTTCTGGTCTCCGAATTGAGGCGTGTTTTTTTTTTTTTAGAAGATTTCCATGTTGTACTGGATGTCCAGTGGATGTAATCATTCCTCAGTTCTGCCAAATTTTTGCAAAGTGGTGTACTGCTGAGAAAACATACTGACTGTCTGTGTGTATGTTTATGTCTTGCCCTTCGTGTAATTCACATGCACGTATTACTGCTGTGAGTTCTGCACTTTGAGCTGAGTGTGAGGATGTGAGCGGTTTCGCTTCTAATACTCTGTCTGCTGTGGTTACTGCATAACCTACACAGTTTTGTCCTAGGCTATTTTTAGAGGCTGAGCCGTCTACAAAAATGTCAGCGAAACCAGGTTGTGGTGTGCTCTGAATGTCAGCACGTGGCTTTGTTTCCTCTTCTAATTTTTTCTTACAGCAGTGTGGATGACCTTCTTCGGGTGTGGCTAAAAGTGTGCTTGGGTTTAGCTGACCACACTTCTCGATTGTGATATGAGATTGTGACAGTAAAATCCCAACATGTCTCGCATGTGTGAGGTAGGACAAATTGGCTTGGAGTAAAATTGAAGTCACTGCGTGGGGTACTCTGATGATCAGAGTGTGCCCGAAAACAATGTCAGCTGACTTTTTTACTGCCTCTGCTACGGCTGCACAGGCTTGCACACATGTAGGCAGGCCTGACGCAACGGAGTCTAATTTGCATGAGTAGAATGCAAGCGGGCGTTGTTTTTCTCCAAATGCCTGTGTCAGAACTGCTTTCATGTAACTTGCTCCTCCATCTACATGTAGGTAGAAGGGCTTATCATAGTCAGGCAATGCTAAAACTGTATTTGTCTGTAATGCTAGTTTTAAGTTACTGAATGCTTCTTCTTCTTTTTTTTTCCTTAAAGGCAAGAAACTAAGTTTTGACTTTTCTGCCTTGTCACCCAAAACAAAGCACACAAACCCAGCACTCAGCTGGCTCTGAACTTATCATCATCAAGGTCGCATGGTGATAGCCACTTCAGAAGTCACAGTACTCCTCACTCAAGCAACACGTCAAAAAACAAAACTCAGCACACTACACAGAGAGCAACGGTCAAAACACAACTGAAAATGCTGTTCTTCTTTGTTCTCCTTGAACTTTAGAATAAACTTCATCTGCATGAGTAAATCAGATGCCTAATCATTATGTGTCACTGTGATCCACAAGTATGATCACAAATTTATTTATTTTTCAAACCAACAAAACAAACAAACAAAAAACAAGTTGCTGATGGCATGAACGCTTTACACACATGAGTCAGGACACACACAAAAAAAAGCTGCTGCCAAAAACAAATCAGAAGTGTGAGGAAAAAACTGAGCTCACAGACAGCTGCATGTTTGAGCTTTAATAGCATGCAGCTCCTGCTCTAAAAAAAAAAAAAAATGTGTAACTTGCTCATTAGCTCAGCAGTGTCCAAATATTTAATTCAGCTTCTCAATCTTGTAGCTTTAGCTGTTGTATACAGGGTTTAGCTTATTAGTTGTTAGTATAGGTGTGCTCTATATCTCAGCAATGACTCATCTAGGATGACAGATTTTCAAGCAGGTCAAGTGCCTCTATGCACTTAATTAGTTTAGGTATTTTCTTTATTTTCTTCATCTCATATGTCATTGTACTGAATTTGAGAAAACCTTAAGCTTGATGCAGACTACTTTTAACAATTATCCACCTCACATCATAACTGACTAAGGTGCCTCTTCATATTAATATTATGTCATTATTAATGTTATTATCTTTTATATAACAGCAATAGCATATTACAATATTTTATTTTGTATCCATCAAGGGCTGCGGGTGATCTGCAGTTTCACCCTTTCCCAAGCTGGAGACATTTTCCTTTTCACACACTTTCCTTGGCTGAACAATGAACACAACCTTAATATACCTTATGCATCTCTCTATTTCATTTAATATGTCTTCGTGTGAATTATCTGCTTTCATTCATTCTATTCATTCTGGGCATGGTCGTCATCCCAACTATGTGTCATTGTTAATACCAGTTTACAGGTTGTTATCCTTGCTATTATTAGTTTGAATACATTAGAGATAAGCTCTAATTTAATTTAGCCTTTTGTTTATTTTACTTTATTCCTCCTGTATTTACATGTATTCAGTCGGGTCTGTATCCAGCCCTTTTAAAACTTCTACTTTGATCTCTAATTTTTCACTTGGTGAGGGATTATTATGTTCTTCCTGATATGGGTGAGTGTATAATGGGTGGTGCTGCAGCTGCGGCTGCAGGAACGGGTGGTGGCGGTGTATATGGCGGTGGATTATTAAAAGAATTGCGAGGACTGCACGGTGTCTCGTCTTCTGGTTTTACTAAACTGGCGGTTAAGTTCTGTTTTTCTTTTTGTTTTCGTCTCACCTATCTGCTTCTTTTTTTCAGGCCTGGAAGTATTGTGATTCTTGAGTACGTTTTCCTTTCTTTTTTAAGTCTTTCGTCTCTCCTACTTCTTTTAAAGGGCCTCCTTCAGTTGTGTTAGCACTGAAGGACTACATTTCCCTTCCCAAGTGGGACTTTTTATTTTCTTAGGATTTCTCCATCTACAAGCACTGATTTGTCCGGCGCCTGGACATTTCTTTTCTAGCCACTGCTCGTCAGCAGTGAGTTTGGTGACTTGATTCCCCATTTTCACAGAACTGCAAAGCCTTCTCTGGCACGCTTGACTCGGGAGTGGTGGCTGACACGCCCTTCTACTCCGCGCTATTCACGGAGCGGTGTCAGTTTTATGAGACGGAACTCAACCTTTCTCCTTTGTCACCAGTACGTGGGCTTTTGCAGGAAACACAAAGATGGAAGTAGTTCAGCAGTTTATTTGTGCTGTAAAATCAACTTACTTCCAAACACATGTCGACATAGACATTCGCGCGTTTTTTATAATTTGTCACGAAGTAATTGCGGCTACTTCTAAAACCAGTCTAAACTTAGTTCCTTTCGGCGAACTCAACCTATTTCACGTGTTTATTTCTTTAAACCCTTGCGGCGGGTTAGACCTCTTTAGACCCTTGCGGCGGGTTAGACCATTGCGCAAAAACCTTACGGCGGTTCAGACCAAAACAGTGTTTTCTCACCCTCAGTCGTCTTGCTGGTTGTTCAGGTTGTCTGGCTGGATCCCACCGCCGTGGACCAGAACTAATTCACCGGCCTGGACCCGAATTCACGTCCCAGGACTTTCTCCTCTACCTGGAGAGGGCTGTCGACAGACTTCGGTGCTGGTTCCCCACGGCGTCAGGATACGTCAATCAGACCTTGGATTGGAGTCACAGAAACACGTCTGTTGTTTCCAATCCAGCTTGAAGGACCAATTTAAATGTCAGAGGATTTCTAGGAATACCCTAACAGTTCTTCAGCTGAGACACCTGAGTTAGAAAACACAAACACACTGCAGTTGAAGTACTTGCAAGCAAGGGCAGCTATAGAGCGCTCGTACTCGCAGAGAGACACTCACAGACTCGCGCTCTGCCACTGTTTGCGTTCTTTATTTATTTACTAGTTACATGTGTGTGCAAAGATAACAAAGCTGTTCCTGTTTTTTCTAGATCTGTATGTTCTCAGAACAGAGGAAGCTGTTAGTTGCTAACTAAGTTTATCACACAAAAGTTGTTATATGGCAAGTCACGTAAACATGTGGTTTGCTTAGCGATCCTTAGTAGGGCACATTTCATGAAACTGATCACACTATGTACAATTTTCTTTTAACACCTTATTTAATTATCCTGTATTTTACCATTATATATTTCACCAAGTAATTCTTCTCAGTCACTGCTATGTTTCCTTCATTGAAAGCCTCAGACACACAGCCAGGCAGGAAGCTTCTTTGTCGCCACTCATTTTAGCTAATTTGCATACTGAGTCATATCTCAAGAAGTTGCCGTGACAAGAGAAATGCATATTTAAACATTACCACATTATTACATTATTTTCTTTTCTTCCTAGAGTAACCACTTGTTTTGCTCAATCGACACAAGAGCACTTCCAATTCACTATTTTAAAACTACTTTAAGCTTTCAATCACTTTTTCATTTTCACCAACGTCACTCTATTGTCATGGAACTTTCCTGAGTTATTCCTCAACTTCAAGCTTTTAGTAGGTTAAATCTTGCATTTGTGTCATGTATTCACATTCATGAATGTAAGCATGTTCTTCATTGCATGTTTGTTGTGTGTTCATATTAATTTTGAGTGTAAGCTGATTATTCATTACATATGCATATGTGTTTTTTATACTCATGTTTAATTCATGCATCTTTGCACTGAGCTGTGGATTCAAACTGTCTCACTTCTGCTTCTCTCCAAAAAGAATTTCACATGTAACAATTTGTATATGTGTGTTTTCTATTCATTCAGGTACTTATTAGTTTATTTCTCTCTGTTTCTCTTTTTAATCTTTATTGTTAATATTTTTTTTTACCTCTTGGTTGTGATGCGGTAGACATTCCTAAACCTAAACCTCCCCAACAGCTTGTGTCAAAACAAATGACCAAAAATCCTCCAGCTTCTGTCTCCTGAGGGGCACCAGGCAGGGATGCCCACTCTTCCCTTCACTGTTTGCAATTTTTATTGAACCACTAGCAGCAGCATTTAGACAGAATTCAGTAATTAAGGTCATAAAATGCAAGAACGTGGAACATAAAATCAGCCTTTATGCGGATGATGTGTTACTTTTTCTCCAAAACTCACAAACCAATATCTCTGGGGTGATTGAATTGATAAACTCTTTTGCAAGAATATCAGACTACTCAATTAACTGGTCAAAATCTACAGTCCTTCCGATTAATTGCTCCTTCCATAATTCTTCTTCTACACCACTGCAATCAGGAAATATAAAATATTTAGGTATTAATGTTTCTCCCAAGCTTGCAGATCTAACTAAATTAAACCATATCCCACATTTAAAGAAAGTAGAAGGTGATCTGGCTAGGTGGAAATGTCTACCCATATCACTCATGGGAAGGGTTGTCGCTATAAAAATGATGGTCTTACCAAAAATAAATTATTTATTCTCAATGATCCCAACTAAACCACCACAAGATTGGTTCACATCTCTAGATTCATACATGTCCAAGTTCCTTTGGAAAAATAAACCTCCACGTATAAGCTTAAAAACACTACAAAAGACCAAGGATAAAGGAGGATTAGAACTACTTAACTTTCAGCACTACTTCTTAGCAAACAGGCTTCAGTTTATCTCAGGATGGCTAAAACATACCCTCTTAGATGACCTTGGCTAGATGTAGAACAAGCAATTTGCAATAATCTAGAGATTTCAGATCTACCATTTATCAGCTCAAACATCCAACGACATGAATGCTTCAAAAGCGTCAACATCAGCTTTTCTCTGACAGCATGGTGGGAGTTTCTAAAATTGATGGAGTCTTCATTAATCCCATGCAAACGTACACCTATCTGGAACAACCCTGACATATTACAAAACAATAATATGATAAACTTTTCAGATTGGAGTTGTAAAGGAATCAAATACTTAGAACATATATTAGAAGGAACAGAATTTATTCCATTTGACAGACTAGTTACACAATATGGGATCAACAAGAAAAGCTTTTTAGAATATCAGCAAATTAAATCCATAGTAAAAAAGAAATTCAAACCGGGTCAAGTTGAACTACAAACACCACCAAGTGTGGTTCAATTTCTTACTCTTAAAACCCCCAAATTACTTTCCAAAATTTACAGAATGCTTTCTGAAACAGATGAATCAATATCACTTCCTATTGCAAAATTGGAAGCGGATTTATCAGTTAACTTAGACCAAAACTTCTGGTCTCAGATTTGCTTAAAAACCTTTCATCTATTTAGAAATCCCAGTCTTCAAATAATTCAATACAAAATACTACATAGAGTGCACTATACAGGTCATCGGATGTTCAAGATGGGTTATACGTCTACCAACAACTGCTCACACTGTCAAACCAACTCACCGGACAATTATATCCACGCTCTTTGGTTCTGTCCACCAGTTCTGAAGTTTTGGCGCGAGATATGTGAGGACTTATCAAAGTGTCTGAAATGTAACATTCCAACTTCCCCTTTAGTGTGTTTGTTGGGCAGCTTAGATAATGTCACTACAGATAAGCATATAGCCCATATGGTTTTCACTGCCCTAAATTGGTTAGAATCTTAATTCTAACCAATATAGAAATTATCTATTAGATTACATTAGTCTTGATACAGCCTCTGCAACCACATCAGATCAATTCCTCTGGGCTCCTTTGATCAGCTCCATCACCTAGTGGGGGTGGGGGGTCATAGTTTGGTCCCACCTTCGCTGTTGTGATTGGTGTGGGGGTAGGGACAGGCTTGGGGCGTCGGGGGATTCCCCAGGAGCATCTTCCTTGGAGGGCTCAACCCGGGGTAGCGGTCATGGCCTGTTAAAGGCTCTGTTGGCTCTTAGGTGACGGTTTCCTCGTGGCTGCGTGCAGCGGGGCTAGGGGAGGGTCTGTGCTGATGGACGTGGGTTACTGACCTGGTAGCCTGGCTGCCCCGGGGTGGGTCCGGGATGGGCGTGAGGTTGTGGGGGTGCTCCGTCTCCGGGCTGGGGCCCTGGCTGGGCTTCGGGGGCTTGGGTCCTGGTTGGTGTGTTGCCAGGGTTGTGGGCGGGTGGGTGTATGGGGGCCCAGCCCTGGCGCAGGGTGCCGCCAGTGCATCGAGCCACCTGGGGGGCTCTTTGACTGGTGGGGGAGGTTGTTACATCTTGCAGGAGCTCTCCTCTCTTCAGGAACTCACTCTGCAGGAGGGGGAGATACAGGAGAGGTGGAGGAAGACCTCAGCCTGGGCATCTATTGTCTCGTGTAGTCTGGAAGATGAGTGGATGACGGGGTGGGTGCAGTTTTCTCTGTGGTGGGGCCAGGCGGTGTGGTGGGCCCTGGTCCGGATGGGCCTGGGCCCCCTTTCCCTGGCGGGTTGCAGAGTATGGGGGTGCCTACTGGGGTCAGCGGGGGAGCTGGCCCCAGGGAGGGGTCACTTGCCCCTCCCTTCCTTCCCTCCCCATCTCCAGCTGCCTCCCTCTTCCCACTCCACCACAATCACCCACACATGCAGGGCCTTGGGGTAAAGGTGTGTCACCAGGGTGCAGGGGAGGCATCCCCCCCCTCTGTCCCCTTCTGGCTGCCTGTGCCTCAATTTTATCTCACAACTTAGACATTCACATTACTCACACTCTCATAACACATACATATAGGATCTTGGGGGTGGGCACGCTACACGAACTCCAAATTACCGTCAGGGTGTACACCTCACCCCTGGCGTCGTTGCCCACCTCTCAATTTTAAATATACGTAGACATTGAGGGCTAGCAGGAGGGGCTATGCGCTTACCTGCTGCTCTCTGGCAGGTAGCTCCATGTCCTCCTGGGTTTTAAATGCACCTTAGAACACACATGCATCAACACTACATATGAGCGGGCGGAGGGAGGTTTGGAGTCTTCTCACACCCCCGTTCTCTGCGGCCTGCTGGAGCGGGGGGGCTAGGAGGAGGAGTTGGCCGTCCGACTGGGGTCTGGAATGTGGGGCCTCCCTGCTGCTGCGGAGTCGGGGCGGTCTGCATCTCCCCACCGCAGGGAAAAGGGTAATACCACCTGGGTCTGGGTGCAGTTTTCCCCTCCAGGGGCAAGGGTACCTAGACCCGGGGCTTAGAGTACGCTTGGGGAATGTGATTGTGTGTACAGTGTCTCTTTATGTCTGTCTCCACGTTGGGTGAGTGTTGAGTAATTGCATATGAGAGCATGAGGATGTTTGTATCTGTGTGTGCCTATATGTCTGTGTCCATATGTCAGGTCGGGTATCAGACGCCATCTCTCTGGGGACATCTCAGGCCCTCCAAGGTATGGAGGCCTATCTCCCCCCACCACTTCCCCTGCCAGTGGGCAGCCCTGACAACATCAGCAGTCGAGTTCTGAGGCACTGTGCAGGGCAACTAGGAAGTGTGTTCCGGACTCTATTTCAACACTCAATTGACAGTCACACCATCCCCCAGCTGTGGAAACACTCCACCGTCATTGCCATCCCCAAAAGAAACAACCCAAAGTCTCTGAATGATCTTCGTCCTGTGGCCCTCACCTCTCTGGTGATGAAGGCCATGGAGAAGATCATAAAACAGCACATCGTAAGAGCAACTGACTGATGGACCCACTCCAGTTTGCTTACCGTGCATGCAGAGGTGTTGATGATGCCAAAATCTTCATCTTGGACTCCATCCACAAACTCCGCCCTCAGACATCGGTGCGTTGGTGGGCGTCCAGGTACACACCGGCTCACTCCTTGGTGGCTGCTTATCGGGGCCTGGAACCTGGGGCTCGCTCGGGCCACTTCAGGGGTGGGGTGCCCTCGGCCTCTCGGCCTGGGGCTCGGTCACTCTGGCGCAACTGGCTGCCGGCGGAGCTCCCGGGCAAGTCACTGCAACCCCCCTGGCTTATGCTCTGCGGCTGCTGAGTGACCCCTCATCTGGGACTCTCCTCAGCTCTTTCTGGGATAGTGGCGCGGCTGCCCCTCTGTTGGTCTTCCTTGGTCTCTTGTGTTCTGAGGGCCTCTGGATGTCTGGAGTTTTGATCTCCTCCATACCTGCTTCATGCCCTGTTGGACGGGGCTGTGGCTCCCCACACCCTCTAACAGATCATTACATGTAGGAACCTTTTAAAAACTAGCGCGTTCATGCTCACAGGTGTACACACGGGTGCTCACACACACAAACTACACCCTTTTTGGCTCCTACCTTAAAGCACACTGTGCGCTGTCGATCTTACGTGCTGCACAATAATGTTTAACATTTAGTATTTACTGTTATATTCCCATAGATCATCATGATGTTGTTTATTCTATTGCTCTCATCTTCTTCTGCTTGTTTTCTTTTTTCTTTCTCAACAGGTGATCCAGGTGATAGATATATGTATATTTTGTCTGCTTATTTTGTTGGTTTTTGTTTTTTGCCCTTTATCCCCGTCCCTCTTCTCCGCTGTTTTATTTTTTTCCCTCTTTCTTTCTCCCTTTTCTTTTCCTCATTCAAGTCTGTCCCGTATCTAGCAAGTGAAAATAAAAAATAAAATAAACAATAAAAGGTAAATCAAATAGACCATTGCGGCAAGGCTGGGATGGTCCATTTGGTAAAGTAAATCCGTTGGGCATCTTTCTTCGCCTTTAGGCAATAATTCTGATGGCAAAAGAGCCAAACGGGACAGGCAAAAAAAAAAAAAAAAAAGACATTCCTAAACCTCCATGGGTTCAGTCTCAACCTTCAATCCAATTTTCCCATATGCTTTCACTATATCACTTCCAGGTTCACCTCTCACTGTTCTCACAGTTTCCTGTAGGGCCTCGCAGATCAACACAGGCCCAAATCAGCTGTTTCTTCTCTCCATTGCTTCTCTCTTGATCTTTTCAGTCTTTTCTTCGAGGATTACTCCAAGCATGGTAAATATGAAACTCAGTGTCCAGTGCTGTCCAGTGCACACAGTTATTTATCCCACTGTTCTTCCCAGCATGTAATTCACAGTGCATGTTGCATCACGTGCTTTCTTACATGCTGCTGCTGGAGTCATCATTGTTATAGTTCAGTTGCACTGTCTTTTTGCCTGCTGTTAATTCTTCAAGTACACGGTGTTCTGTCTGTCTTCTGTCTTCATCAGTAGATTGACTGTCCTTTAAGCTTCTTCTCAGGATAAGGAGAGAATGAGAGGTGAAGCTGTGAAATTTTAAGCCAAAGCCTGGCCTGTTTTCATCCCAATTCTGTTAATCTATGCTTTTGCCGCTGTACTCATGTTTTCAGGTTGTGAAGAGTCCACCTGTATTAACACACTAAAATATTTAATTAATATCATTTTCATTACTTTTCTTAATACATTCAAGTCTCTAATTCCTCTGTTTTCATGTCTCAGCGTCACAAGCTCACAGTTTCCTGCTTCACTTCCTGTAAGACACAAACACTGCAGTTTGCCTACGCACACACCTTTTATCTCACTCAATTGTCATCTGCTTTTACAACCTAAGCGAACTCTTATTTTATATTTACAGTCTATAAACCCTCTGTAACTCGGCTAAGTCTTAATCTAAAAAGAATGCACCCTTATTACACGCACACACACTTAAATATACTAAGCTCTTTGCATTTGCCAGCATTCACATCAAAATCTTCAGCGTGCTTAGCAGAGCTCTTTTGGCACAATTAACAATTTTCCACACATATCACCATTCTTTCAGCTCAGTTTTGTAGCATCATTCATGCAATACTTTCATCAGCATTTTACACGCTTCCCTGAACTTCCTCAAAAAATCGTCTCACACACACACACCACACCCTGGACAACATCATCGAGTTTTATAATCCACACTTTACACTTACAGCAATACACAATACTCAGACAACCCAAGTACATACAGACACATAATCCCTACGGGGGGTTTCTGGCGTCCAATGCCAGAAACCCCCGTCCAACCCTTATGGGTCCAACCCTTATGCCCCCCTCTTCTGGTACCAGACTTTTCCTATACAATTTTGACAAATTTAAAAGCCTCTAAGCCCAGGTCCAACCTTGCTGACTAAACGACCCGCTTCTGGAACAATTTTGCTTTTTTCTTTGAACAGGCTTGTGCTTACTTTTAAATCTTTTAGACCGCTCTGTTGTCCGCCTCATATTAGATCGTACCTTAAGCTCCAAATTAGTCCCCTCAGCCGCAAAAGAATCCGGGTCACTGGCACCAAGTATTAAATCCCAGTTCTTTTGTATTCTTTACGGCCAAAAAAGACACGGTTCAAAGTGGTCTTTTACTTAAAAATGATCTTTAATTTTACATATCCCAGAATATGGAGACTGAGCACACACAGAAATGCCAGCTCACGTCTGAAGTACAAACAGGAAGCCTAGTTATTTATACACTTCCTCTAGACGTCACATACACTTTAATTTTCGATCAAACAGCCTAGTTGGTTTCACTTTCTGCCTGCAGTTACCATGCTCTGCAAAAGCATGTAGTTTCCTGTCAGCCTGCGACCTAGTTTTACACTGAAGTCTGGGCCTCTCATAAAACAATCTAATCAGCATTAAGATTATATATTTAAATCCCAACACATCATACATCTCCTTCTGTGTCGACAACATTATCCCCTCAAAAACAGTCTTCATCTACCCCAACAGCAAACCCTGGATCACCAAGGAAGTCAAGGAAATCCTTAACAAAAAAAGAGGATTTTCTTCACTGGCTCTGCACTGGACAAAAAGGAGGTCAACAGGGAGGTGAAGAGGGCCATAAAAACTGCTAATCTGGAGTATAAAAACACAGTTGAAAAAAAAGTCACCACAGGAGACCTCCACTCAGCCTGGCAGGGCCTCAAAACCATGGCCTCTCTGAATACTGTGGTCCCCACCCCCAGAACCATCCAGGTGGAGGGCAGCAACCCCTCCTCCCTCCCTGACGACCTCAACGCTTTCTACACCAGGTTTGAGATGGACAATATGGCCCAGCTTGAGGAGTCCAGATCCTCACTTAAACCTGGCAGCTCTGCACTCACCTTCAGGACTGAGGACGTGGTGAAAGCCCTCAGGAGGACCAGGGAGAGGAGCTCACCCAGCCCTGACAACATCAGCAGTCGAGTTCTGAGGCACTGTGCAGGGCAACTAGGAAGTGTGTTCCGGACTCTATTTCAACACTCAATTGACAGTCACACCATCCCCCAGCTGTGGAAACACTCCACCGTCATTGCCATCCCCAAAAGAAACAACCCAAAGTCTCTGAATGATCTTCGTCCTGTGGCCCTCACCTCTCTGGTGATGAAGGCCATGGAGAAGATCATAAAACAGCACATCGTAAGAGCAACTGACTGATGGACCCACTCCAGTTTGCTTACCGTGCATGCAGAGGTGTTGATGATGCCAAAATCTTCATCTTGGACTCCATCCACAAACATCTGGAGCTCCCTGACTCCTCCGCCAGACTTCTGTTTGCTGATTTCTCATCAGCATTCAACACTCTGCAGCCTCATATCCTGGCTACTAAACTTTCCACCCGATTTCACCTGGATGATCAGCTAATCCTGTGGATATTGGACTTTTTGACCAACAGGACTGTGACCAAAGTTCGGGTGAACAACTCTCTTTCTTCTCTCCGTTCCACCTCCACTGGCTCCCCCCCGGGCTGTGTGCTCTCCCCCCCTGCTCTTCATCCTCTACACCGATGACTGCAGATTCACACAGCCCAACTGTCACCTGGTTAAATATGCTGATGACACAGTTCTCCTGTCACTGCTGTCAGGCCCCTCACAACACCACGGGCCCACTCTTCAGGAGTTTGTAGAGTGGTGTGACAGCTCCAAACGGGAATTGAACGTGAGCAAAACCAAAGAGATGGTGGTGACGTTGAAAAAGTACTCCCATACGGCTTGTGTCAAAATTTGATTGATGTCCCCAGCCTTGACCTTTTGACCCTACCGGAAGTACTCCGGAAGTGTTTAATCAAATCCAGATGTGTGTAATATGATCCATAAGCGCAACGAATTACATCCGGTGAGGGGAGGGGGGAACTCCGGAAGTGCCTAATGGATTCCATATGTGTGACTAATCGCATCCGGGGGAAAAAATTTATGTTTTCTCCCTTAGAGGGAGGGGGGTCTATGGAGAGAGGAGAATAAAATCAGACAGGGCCGGCGCATACTTTTCTATGTGCAGACAGGATGGAGCCTTTCACTCTGCAGCCCTGCGTCCCTCTGTACTTGGACGGGGAAGAGATCTGCTCTTCCGACGCTGTAAGCATGGAAGGCAGCAGCGGCGACTGGTCCTCCTCGGTGATCAGCGACACCCCCGTCACTGTCTACAGTAACAGATGCGATGCGGCCGATGCTCCGCGGAGGGAAGAGAAAAATAAGAGCGTCTTCATGTTCCCCAGCCAGATACTGGCTCCGAGGAGCTTGCGGGGAGAATGGCCTCTACCTTTTGAGGGGTGTGGAAAGTGGGGCTACGTCTTCAAATACGAGCTGGGAGAGCTTTGGTTCTATCAGCTTAATAAAGGAGAAAGCTTGGAAGCATGGAATCAAGTAACCTTGTGAACCTGACTTCCGGTGACTGGGCCGTGCTGAAGCTACTGATTGCTCTGGCTATCGGAGAGGCTAGCGAGGATTTTCCCATTCCAGAAGAGGAAGATGTTGCTTGTAAAAGATGCCAGAGAGAGGAGGATAATCCTCCTCTCCCTCCTCCCCCTTCTTCTCCTTCCGACTCAGCGGGAGAATCCCCTGCAGAGGCTCCTGAGAATGATGAGGATTCCTCCGTTGAAATAGAGGTTGATCCTCCGGCCCACATCGCTGCTGAGAATGATGAGGATTCCTCCGTTGAAATAGAGGTTGATCCTCCTGCCCACATCGCTGCTGAGAATGATGAGGATTCCTCCGTTGAAATAGAGGTTGATAATCCTCTTCCCCGCATTGCTGTTGAAAAAACTCCGGACAAACAGGACCCCCCTGTAGAGGATGATTCCTCCGATAAGGATGATAATCCTCTCCACATCATTACTGAAGAAGATGAGCCCCTGGCTGAAAAAACTTCAGAAGATGAGGATAAAGAAAATGTTCCCCCAGCTTCAGAAAAAGAGGATGATGAGGACAAAGAAAATGTCCCCCCAGCAGAAAAAGCTCTGGAGAAATCTTCAGAAGAAGAAGAAGAAGATCTTCCTCCCCCTCCTCCCCGGAACGGGGGCATACGCTTCAAGGACGGAGAACTGGCCAAGACTAAAATAATCTTGTCAACCGTCTGGTCTTCCGGAACCACAGCCACGGGGAGATGGAGACTGCGGGCCAGCCTGCCCTCAACGGATGAGTCTGATGCACCTGACATTTTCGTCATGGAGAAATTCAACCCCGACTGCGGATTATTTCGCAGCATGATGGTTTTACCTGCCAAAGAATGGGTCGTAAGGATGCTGCAAGTGAGGAAGGATATTACAATTCTTTTTCAAAGTTGCCGCTGCTGGAGAGACGCCGTTGCGGTGAGAAAAACTCTGAGCTTTTGAAAATCCCCACCCATCCCGGACCACGCCCCCCTTCCTTTTGTTTTAAAAAGGAAGCCCGCAGTAGTTCAAAAAGCCTTTTTTAACTCAGAGAGAGAGAGATGGACTCTGCACCCCTGCTTCGCGATGAGGAGGTCAGTTCCTCGGACTGTTTTTCAGACGAGGGCTCGCTGGTACCCGACACTCCCGGCTACTACAGACCCCCGGAGCAGCATGCCGACGAGCTGGACAGCTGGGCATCTTCTTTATTCATCGACGCTGTGAAAACTGCGGTGTATCATCTAGTCAACTTGGTGATCAACAAGTACCGCACCGAGGAATGCAACGGCTGTAAGATCGATCATCCCAGCCAGAGACAACACGAGTGTCTGCAAATCTTGGAGGATGATTTTTACTCCGACAACTATTACAGCATCAGGAAGAAACTCCTTACCCCTCGTTTCATTCCTTCCATTCAACGTCTGCTGATTGCCCGCAACATCAAGACGGATGATGTCAAAGTCGGCACGGTGGCGGAGACTCTGCTGCACGAGCTGAAGTCGGTGAGGAGAGTTTTTGACGCCATCACCGAGGCCTACGACAATCTGGTGGGAGAGGACGTGGTCACAATCAGGCAGCTGCGGATGGTCACAGAGTGCTACAAAGGAGACTGATTCTTTTTTGGTTATCCTGTATCTTAAAGCATGTATCCTATATTTAACGCTTTTTTTAAACATGTATCCTCTTTCTTTAAAAAACCTACCTCGTTTTTAATCATGTATCCTGCTTTTTTTTAAACATGTATTCTGTTTCTTAAAAAACCTACCTCGTTTTTAATCATGTATCCTGCTTTTTTTAAACATGTATTCTGTTTCTTAAAAAACCTACCTCGTTTTTAATCATGTATCCTGCATTTCTTGCTTTTTTTTAAAAACATGTATCCTGTTTCTTAAAGCATATATCAGGGTTTTGAAAAATAAAACGCTGATCATCCTGCATTTAGCGCACTTTTAAAAGCATGTTTACCTCAGGTTTAAGCGCATCTTTAAACCATGTATTTATCCGAGTTTTGAATAACATGTATCCCGTTTGATTCTTTAAGCGTGTTTATCTCAGGGTTTTGAAAAAAAAAATGTATCTTAAAGCGTTTATCTCTGGTTTTGAAAAAATAAAATAAAAAAAATAAAAAATTAAATGTATTCCTGTTTTGCATGTTAAAGTCTCTGGTTTTGAATAAAAATAAATAAAATTTAAAAAAGCATGTATTCCCATCTGTTTCTTAAAGCATTCATCTCTGGTTTTGAATAAAAAGTATGCTTACACAAAATGAAGCGCAGATCTCTTGTTTTTGACTAAAAAAATAAATAAAATAAAAAACCAAAAAAACCAAACACTGATTTTTTTAAATAAAAGCCGACTCCTGCAACGCAATAACTCAGACAGCTTTTTATCAGAAGACGGGATGGCTGAGAAAAGAGCGATGAAAAAAGTGTATTACGACCCCCTTCACCCCGGTAGTTTCGGAGGAGTAGAAGAGGAGTAGAAGGAGTGTGGAAGAGAAGACCGGTAAAAAAGTGGATGTTCGCAAGGTTCAAGATTTTTTATCCGAGCAGGACGCTTATACGCTTGCACAAACTGGCGCGAGTAAGATTTAAGAGAAATAGAGTGTTTGTGACCAAACCGCTCAAGCAGCTTCAAGCCGATCTGTGCGATATGAGACACTTGTCTGGATACAACGACGGTTTTAATTATTTATTGACCATCATAGACGTATTTTCAAAAAAGGCTTATCCACGCTCCCTGAAAAAGAAAACGGGGTCAGAAGTGACTGAAGCTTTCGAGTCTGTGTTGAGAGAGAGTCAAATACCTGAAAATTTACAAACAGATGCGGGAAAAGAGTTTTTCAACAAGAGTTTTCAGGCTCTGATGAAAAATCACGGCATCACTCAGTTTGCCACCGCCAGCGACTGAAAGGCCTCTGTGGTGGAGAGGTTTAACCGCACGCTAAAAACGCGAATGTGGAGGTATTTCACGGCCCACAACACCAGGTGCTACTTGGAGGTGTTACCCGATCTGTTAGAAGGGTATAACCGCAGTTATCACACTAGTATTAAAATGACACCTGCTGAGGTGTGCCCCGAGAATGCGGATCAAGTGTTTCGTAACTTGTACGGAACGATCCCCGCACGCCAGAAAATAAAGATGAAATTTAAGAGGGGGGATCTGGTGAGAATATCCAAATTGAGAGGAGTATTTGATAAAAAATACGAGCAGAGTTTCACTGATGAAACCTTTACTGTGATCCGAGCCCTTCAGCGCTCACCCCCCGTGTACAAGCTGGAAGATTTTGATGGGGAGCCCATCGAAGGGTCGTTTTATGAGGCCGAGCTGCAGAAAGTGAAAATGACTGAGGACAAAGTGTTTCATGTGGAGAAAATTTAAAAACGGCGCACAGTCAGAGGCAAAAAGAAAGTTTTTGTCAAGTGGAAAAACTGGCCGGAGAAATTCAACAGCTGGGTGAAAGCCTCGGAAGTGGTCAGCGTATAAAAAAGAGAGACCCTCGATCATTCAGCTCATTTTTTATTTTCATGCGCCTCATGGAGTCCGAAGGGTTTTACGTGACCCTGCCTTCCAACGCCAGCAAGGAATTATTTAAAGATAACACCAGCGGCTGCTACACCGTGGATCTGGCCAAACCCATCGAGCTGACCGGAGAATGGACCGTGGGTCTCTGCGAGTTTATTTATCCGCGCACCCCCGGACGCCTCCTACTTGGAGCTGATGCGAACGACGGAGGAAGCTCAGCCCCTGGTGATTTTAAAATTTAGCAGGGGAGGTCATTACGGCCGCATTAAAGATCTATTGGAACACCTGGTCCCGGCTATCCAAAAGTACGACCCCTCATTCGAGGCCTCTTTCAACAACATCACCAAGCGTCTGGATGTGAAAGGCGACGGGAGCCATAAAATCAGGGCCTTCCCTCCTCTGGCTTACATGCTGGGATTGAAAGAGAGCGAATGGTGTACTCTGTCGAAGCGCTCTACCCCCTATCCGTGCGATGTAAGCGCGGGAGTATATAACCTGTTTCTCTACACCGACATCGTTCAGTATCAACCGGTCGGTGACAGCTACTCCCCGCTGCTGAGCGTAGTGAACGTGAAAGGCGATTACGGAGACGTGGTGAGCATCAGGTACCACACGGTGTATTACCTGCCCGTATCTAAAAAATACATTAAAACCATCCACGTCGAAATTAAAACGGTTCGTGGATTTTGTTCACGGGAAACGATAGTCAAGCTGCACTTTAGACCCGCTTGAGAATAGCGGGGCGTCTCCCTCAGGACCCGCACGGTTTTGTGAGATATTATGAAGGGCAGGTGGGCGGATCCCTGCCGGGGTTTTACGGAGCCCCCGTGATGTACGGCAGAGGGATAGGGTCCATCTTCTCCAGGCTGTTTCGTTTTGTATCTCCTGTCTTCAAAACGGGGTTCGCCATAGCCAAACCTCACCTGAAAACGGCCACCACCAACATCGCTACAGACGCCGTGAAAAGAGTGATGGGGAAGCGGATCGAGCCCCGTCAGGAGGGGGCGGGAGGCATGATGGAAGAGGAAACGCCCTCCGGGCGATCGCGTTAAAAATAAAAACCCCGGAGTAAAAACCAAATCAGTCAAGACCGGCGGCGGAAAGAGAAGGATCCCCCAGCGGAGCTCCGACATAATTTAATAATGCATTTTTTTTTGAGAAAGAGAAAAAAAAATGTCTCTCTTATCTGCCGAATGCACCCTAGCCGAACTGGATCTATTTTCGGCTCCCATGACCCAATTGTCCATAGAGGATAAAAAATATCAAGAATGTCAACCCCTCTCTGCACTGAATTTTTCATCCCCGGAGACGGGGAGAAGTATCTCGATCTGAACCACACCATGCTCCATCTGAGGGTGAAAATTACGGAGAGGGACGGGACAGACATCCCGCCCGACGCCGGCGTTGCGCTCATCAATTATCAGGATTTGCAACCAAGAGAATCTCTTTCTGGGAACCATGCCTAAATACGTGGTCCTGGGCATGGTTCATCACGACGCCTTCACCAGGAAGAGGGACCTGTCGCCTTTCAACTTTAGACACAACGATGTGGAGTATCTGGCTCTGTGTCAGGACGGCAGGCAGGTGCCCGCCAAAGCTTTCCAGCCCCAGTTTGATCGCGGAAATTCGGTCAGAGAGTTTTACCACGTTTTCCGCCACGTGGAGACACCTCAAAGACTTGCCTCTGAGCATCTTTGAGCCGGGTAACATCGACGACCAACGTAAGACTGAGTGCACAGACATAATTAATTGTCTGGACAATAAGAAATTCCAGATATGTTTTCCACAGGCAGCAGATGCAGAAATAAAAGATGTAGCCATCCCAGGGCAACAGAAACTTCCACATGAATCAAGTAATGCAAAGCGCAACGGTGGAATGACATCGGTCTTAGATGTAGCACGGCAGAACGGATTGAGTCTAAAAACGGCAATCAAGGAAACGGGTAGCAGCATTGACTGTAAGGAGGTTTACGATCTACTTTGTCAGCAGTATCCGCATCTGAAACGATGGATGGAGAGTAGATTCCCTAAAAATTCTTTTCTGGAACACTGAAATACAGGAAGGAGACCTTTGGAAAGAGCCGACAGCCTTTTACTGAAATTCACAGTGTTATGTTGCTGCTCGAACTGAGAGAGTCAGTTTGTCTCATAACTGGTTCCTTCATAAAGCAAGGCACAGGCTTTGTGCTATTTGACAACTTTGTCTTGACCAACGCCCACTTATTCGACTACTGGGTTAAATCAAACACACCTAACTGGCGTGAATTTGTAAACGTTACCGTGGTCTTTAACTTTGAAGACCAAGAATCAGACAGGAACAACCTTAGCGCTAAGGTGTTCATCGGCAACGATAAGTTAGATTATGTCATACTTAAGCTAGAAACAGAAAAAGTGCCGCCAGGGCTCCTTAAGAGATTCGGACCTGTGCCTTCAGACGGCGAGGCCTGTGTCATCGGACACCCAGGAGGAGGAGTGAAAAAAATGAGTCTTACATGCGTCATCGCGAAAGAGAGACGAGAGCATGCTGAGAATAATGAAAATTTAGAAGACTGCAAGGAATTTTGTAGTCTTTGTGAAATCAATCAGCAGATCAAAAATGACCCGTACGAAAATATCTATGTCACCTACAACACTCTCATGTACCACGGCTCTTCCGGCTCCCCGGTTTTCGATGCCGACGGACGAGTGTTTGGTTTGCACAGTGGCGGTTTTTTCTATGGGTTTCCGAATCTTAGCGAGAATGTGACTGAGTATGCCTTTCCTCTGCTCACTATATTTGAAAACTTTGTGGATAATCTGAAGAAAGATGAGTATGGGGAGGTGTTGGAAAGAGTTGAGCAGGAGGCAAAGGGAAATCCTCACCTAGAAAACATTATAGCCTCTGTTGTGGGGTCAAAGCAAGGCAAACCTGACACGTTGTTACAGGAAGTTGAGAGTAAATCAGATTTTGAGGAGATCTGTGATGCGCGAGAATCTCCGGTCAAAGCACACATGGCTGTGTAGAGACAGAATGATCACAGTAGTTTGTTTGCCTGCCTTCTGTTTTGTACAGACAAGTCTTGAACTCTTATTTTACAAATTCTTAATTTTCACTCGTTATCATTATTATTACGACAAAGAGTATGGGGCTCTTGACAACCATTTTCACCGTTGGGCGATAAATGTCACCATTTTTGGAAAAAACGAGGACAATTTGTGTTTCCTTTTTTATTTTATCGTAGTTTTGTTTTTAGTTTTGACAGACTCAATACATTTAACTTTGTCATAAACTTGTTTCTTTTATGAGCCTTTAAGATTAGTTGAGTGGCCGCATGATTTTTCATTGCTCAACTAGTGTAATAAAATCAGTTTTTCTACTTTTTTTTTTTCTTTTTTTGGTGTGGCCTCACTGTAGATGCTGAAGACGTTGTAATTCTTAACGCTTGTTACATCTGTATTCAAGTAAAGTTTGGCATTTATTAAAGGCTGTTTGGATACATCTTCTGTTTTGAGGCTGGAGAATATGCGAGCTTTTTATTTATTTCACTGTAACATCTCTAAAACCCCACTTTTAAAGATATGTTCTTGCTTTGTATTTTTATTTTCTGAAGTATTATACCCACTGAGACCCAGCCTTTTTTCTTCAAGCGACGCCCTCTATTACTCTTGTTGTCTCTGCGTATCTACCTCTTCACTGAGATCACAACCTCGGCCCCTGTCAGTTTTGGCCGGTGGTCATAGGTTCCTTCCGATAATACGATGTGAGACTGGCATACAAATAAATCCATGGACTGGCACTTTAGTAAAGAAGGGACATGTTAACAGCACAAACACCAACCCACTAAAAACAAAATGGCTTCCTTTTATACTCTACCTATTCAGGTGAGCATCCGGACTAGCGAGTATGGGGGTTAACTAATCAAAATGAAAACGCAACCCAACAAACATACAATAACATTAGAGCACGTAACAAACATATACATATTTCCCTAATAACAGAGTATCCGTGCTTATAGGAGCAAGGTTCAGTCACTGGCTATTAAGGATGGAAAGCCAGTCTGAAATACAAAATGGCAAACTAGACTAAGGAACATCAGCTGCCCTTCTTTCACTGAATTAATGGTCAGCTTTTGGCAGCCGATGTTCCTTAGTCTAGTTTGCCATTGATTGATTGGGAATTAAAAATAATATAATAAAGACAATGCACTAGTTCTTAAGAATTTTTATTAGGTTTATTTGATGTAGGATTAAATTGACAGTTTGTAAAGGTGAAGCGACAAGGGGACTGTCCATCCTACCTGCGTCAGAAAAGAGTCAGAGTTAGAGCTGCTTACATTTAATCATTTGTCGGTAACCTAAACATATGTGAAAAGAGAATTTGTAAAAGTAGTCACCTGTCCTGGTTGCTTCTTGCAGGATGTGGAAGCAGCTCAATCACCTGCTTAAGAGCTCCTGGAGCAGACCAGTGTGCCGGGTTAGGGGAGTATGGTTAGATAGTAATGGTTGAAGCGTATGTTATTGATTTGTTTATAGCACGTTTTGGAAATATGTATATGTTTGTTATGTGCTCTAATGCTATTGTATGTTAATGTTTTCATTTTGATTAGTTAACCCCCATACTCGGGCTAGTCCGGATGCTCACCCGAATAGGTAGAGTATAAAAGGAAGCAATTTCGTTTTTAGTGTTAGTGCTGTTAATACGTGCCTTCTTTAATAAAGTGCCAGTCTCGCGTCATATCGTTGGAAGGAACCTATGACCACCGGCCAAAACTGACGGTTGTGATCTCAGTGAAGAGGTAGATACGCAAAGACAACATGAGTATTAGAGGGTGTCGCGTGAAGAAATGAGACTGGATATATTAATTCAGAAAATAAAAATACATCGCAAGAACATATCTTTAAAAATTGTGTTTTGGGGATGTGAAATAAATAAAAAGCTCGCAGCCTCAAAACAGAAGCTGTATCCAAACAGCTTTTAATAAATCCCAAACTTTACTTGAATACATATGTAACAAGCGTTAAGAATTACAACATCTTCAGCATCTACAGTGAGGCCAACCCAAAAAAACCACAAAAAAAAAAAGTAGAAAAACTGATTTCATCACACTAGTTGAGCAATGAAAAATCATGCGGCCACTCAACTAATCTTAAGGGCTCAGAAAAGAAAAAGTTTATGACAAAGTTAAATGTATTGAGTCTATCAAAACTAAAAACAAAACTACGATAAAACAGAAAAGGGAACACAAATTGTCCTCGTTTTTTCCAAAAATGGTGACATTTATCGCCCAACGGTGAAAATGGTTATCAAGAGCCCCATACCCTTTGTCGTAATAATAATGATAACGAGTGAAAACTAAGAATTTGTAAAATAAGAGTTCAACACTTGTCTGTACAAAACAGGCAAACAACTGCGATCATTCTGTCTCTACACAGCCATCATCGATCTCCTCAGAATCTGTTTTACTCTCAACTTCATGCAACAACGCGTCAGGTTTGCCTTGCTTTGACCCCACAACAGAGGCTATAACGTTTTCTAGGTGAGGATTTCCCTTTGCCTCCTGCTCAACTCTTTCCAACACCTCCCCATGCTCATCTTTCTTCAGATTATCCACAAAGTTTTCAAATATAGTGAGCAGAGGAAAGGCGTACTCAATCACATTCTCGCTAAGATTTGGAAACCCGTAGAAAAACCCGCCACTGTGCAAACCAAACACTCGTCCGTCGGCATCAAAAACCGGGGAGCCGGAAGAGCCTTTGATCTGCTGATTGATTTCACAAAGACTGCAAAATTCCTCGCAGTCTTCTAAATTTTCATTATTCTCTCGCCTCTCTTTCTCAATGAAGCACGTAGGACTCATTTTTTTCACTCCTCCTCCTGGGTGTCCGACGACACAGGCCTCGCCGTCTGAAGGCACAGGTCCGAATCTCTTAAGGAGCCCTGGCGGCACTTTCTCTGTTTCTAGCTTAAGTATGACATAATCTAACTTATCGTTGCAGATGAACACCTTACGCTGAGGTTGTTCCTGTCTGATTCTTGGTCTTCAAAGTTAAAGACCACGGTAACGTTTACAAATTCACGCCAGTTAGGTGTGTTTGATTTAACCCAGTAGTCGAATAAGTGGACGTTGGTCAAGACAAAGTTGTCAAATAGCACAAAGCCTGTGCCTTGCTTTATGAAGGAACCAGTTATGAGACAAACGGACTCACTCAGTTCGAGCAGCAGCATAACACTGTGAATTTCAGTAAAAGGCTGTCGGCTCTTTCCAAAGGTCTCCTTCCTGTATTTCAGTGCTTCCAGAAAAGAATTTTTAGGGAATCTATTCTCCATCCATCATTTCAGACGCAGATACTGCTGACAAAGTAGATCGTAAACCTCCTTACGGTCAATGCTGCTACCCGTTTCTTTGATTGCCGTTTTTAGACTCAATCCGTTCTGCTGTGCTACATCTAAGACTGATGTCATTTCACCGCTGCACTTTGCATTATTTGATTCGTGTGGAGGTTTCTGCTGCCCTGGGATGGCTACATCTTTTATTTCCGTATCTGCTCCCTGTGGAAAACATATCTGGAATTTCTTATTGTCAAGACAATCAATTATGTCTGTGCACTCAGTCTTACGTTGGTCGTCGATGTTAACCAGCTCAAAGTAGCCCAGGTCATCGGTGAAGCGACCATCTCTTTTCAGAGCCTCGGCCGCAGTTATTCCCTTCTCCCCGTAAACACAAAGATACTTGAACTGTTTTAAAGCGTAATTTTTTTAAAAACTTCTCTCTTTTTTGGCATTTAGTCCACCCTTTGTACTGATGTAAAAGAGAGAATAGTAATCTCTCGCCTTAACCATCTTCTTATATTTATTGAAAGGCCTCCGTGCAAGCTTGAACATGTTGCGTGTGCCGTCTGAACTGGATTTCAGTCTGAACTGATGTCCGTGTGGGTCCTGCAGAGAATCAGAGTTGGAAAAGTTGTTAATGTAGAAAAAAAACCCAAAACAAAATGTAATGCATTTTATTCATAATCTCATTAAAGCCATGATCTTTTTTTATCGCTTTCACTGGAGTGGGTAAATGAGTCTGCAAAGTTAGAAAAACTGATTTACATTTATTGTTTATTACTTTTATTGGACATCATCCGATCTCATTTATACACATTTAAGAAATAACGTGGAAAATATCCTTTTGTTTGCATTTGGAGACTCGGCATTTGAACCATCCCAAATATCTGGACCAGGGAACCAACTCCTCAAACCGGTAAAAAGGTCAATGACACAGTTACACGATCGCTAAACTAACCTGTTTTTGAATAAAAGAAAACCATATAAGCATGAGCCCTGGAATCTCGGTTGTAAAAAAAAAAAAAAGAAGCACTACACATTACTTTTCTTATGTCTACTATACAGGAGATGCTGCTCACACTCTGAGTTGCACTAATGTGTCTGTCAGATGTCCCAAATGGAATGTCAGGCCGCACGCGCACTCACGCCGGACACCTCCTTGACCTTATTTCCACGAGCCCTCGACTCAGCTGCAAAGTGCTTACGAGGTCAGTTTCCTTTTCATCAGAATTATCTGCCGTCATTCAGACATAAGTTGAGCAATGGTTTAACCAATTTTCCATCAAAGGGATGCCGGAATTAAACAGAACATAGGATGTAAGTTCAGGAAATATAAGTTTGACTATGGAGCACATCTCCTTCAGCGTTCACAATAATGGATTGCATTTCTCTCAGTCAACTGACTGTTTAGGGGGGGAAAGCGGCTAATAGTTAGTGGGCTCTGTGTTTGTGGTTGTTGTTTGTTAATCACACTAGGAGTGAACAAAAGCAGAAAAAACCCCTGTAAAGATGCAGACTGTGAAAGTCTGGTTTATACCACAAATCTTACCAGCTGTAACTGAGTTTTTTGTGTTTTTAAGTTATAAGCACGTGTCAAGACTTCAGTCTCCCATTGCTGATGTGATCCTCCTTTTTGTTCCCTATTAATGATTTAATTTGTGATATTGCCCCCATAAAATAATAAGGCTTTAATGAAATCATTGTGATACAGAGATTTGATTTCTTGTGCATGCTTTGGATAAAAAAGTAATTTTGTCTACACTGAATGTAGTTTACCAACTGCTCCTCAGTCCAAACTGACTTTATGGTTCATACGTGTCAACTCAGGGAACTCCTGCCGTGACCTCCCGTCTGTGAGCACCCACACACACACACACACACACGCAGAAGGAGAGAAACAGAAAGATCATTAATGCAGAGGATTGCAGCAGCTCTTGGATTTTCACTCTCTGCCGGATTTCAGAAGAACGGTCACATAAATTTCATTACAATTTTTTTTGCCTTTGCTTCAATGTGTCTTTAAATCCTTTCTTGTTCAAATTGTTTATTCACATAGTAAAGAAGTAGCTAGGGAACTCAGTAAGTATGAACAGCGATAGTTTAAAGACATTTTCTACAATACAGAGGATTTCATCATCCACAGTTTGTGAAAACTACAGTTAAAAAACAAATCAGTACATTCACAAATGATGGACTCTTTTCAGAGGTACGCTTCATGTACTGATTAACATACAGTTCAAAGATGTACATTAGGGTGCACACTGGTTATGTGGATTTGCTATATGAATATGCTCAAGAGTCTGTTTGAGCTAAAAACTTGAAATATATATATGTACCATAGATGAAATGTTTTTGGATAACAAACGAGTCACATTTTAAACACTGTTTGAATAATCAAAGAGATATTTATGAAGGGCAGGCTACAACAGACATGCTTACCGGGAGCTGTATTGTCTCTTCTGCATAAGCCACACCAGAAACGCTCCGTGCGGATAGCAAAGTCTGCGCTGTAGGAGTGTCTGGACCCTCCACGCTGGGATCTGCCGCACAACCTCGCACTGGTCCCCAGGGGCACAGCAAACTTGTAAGCTCTAGTTCGGCTCCCGAAAAAAAAGATGCTCGAGTTGTTCTTGTGTCCAACAAAAATGAGTTCTAATATGTTTTATTTTTAATGTTACTGCGTTGAAGTTAGCACAATTTAAAATCAAAAAATTATTAGTCTCTTAAATGAATGGCATCTTGTTAGACCGGGGACGGGGGCTTAAAAAACTAATACATTGTTTTACATCTTGTGCACTTGGGCACACTTCAGTAAAACTCGAAAAGTGGGACACACAATATGGAGATGATGACTTGGCATTTGTTAGGGAGGAGTGTAAGTATAGAGAGGAGGAATTCCTACTTCCCATTCATGTACTCTGCAATGTGCATTGTGTCCTTGTAACGTGTTTACTTTTTTTCTAAATAAATAGCTGTAAAAAAAACCCCATCAAAGTTGAGGTAAGTATTCACCACAGTATCATGTTTTTTTTTATTAGGGTCAAATTTCTCTTTGTGTAAAATTTAAGCCAACATCGAAGTGTCGAAGGTCGGTTGTAAAAAACAAGTAGGTCCCTGAAGCTTATTTGTGCCACAGATGCTAATTCAGTGACTGTGGGAATGTGTAAGGAATGTTTTGGGACCTGTCTGATCTTAAAAAACTAACTTTGTTGTTACATTACAGCAATATTGAGGAAAGATTTAACGGCTGATCATGGAGCAGGATGAAGGTCAAAGGGAAAGTCCCTGCCACACTTCCGGTTATGCTTCCATCCGGCGTAGTCATCCAGCCGGTCCGTGCTATATTGCCCCTCCTGACCCGGAGTGGTATAACGTTTTGTAGAAAAGTTTGATCGATTCGCTCTCTCTCTCTCTCTCTCTCTCACTCTTACCAAAATAATAAATTCTCTGTTTGTTTTTTTTCTCATACGTTTATGGTATCCTACGGAGGAAGCATCCCGAGCTCTCGGAGGTAATTGACCAGGATGAACCGACGGTCGTCTGACTCCTTCTTGATGTGTGTAAAACAAGGCCGTTTTCTTTTAGGGTTTCTGTTTTTCTGTCTGTTGAGAAAACCTGTTGTAAAAGTAGCTCAAAAAAATGAAGAAAAACTCTTTACTTTGATCTGAGAAGGAGTGGCTGCACAAAACCAAAATACCTCATCGAGGTGTTTTAATAAAAATATTTGGGATAGAGTTCTGAATATGTGCTTTTTTTTTTTTCTCTGGGTTATTTTGCACGTACAAGGAGTTGGGGCCTTTATGAAATTCTTTGCTTGGCTGGAGGCATTAAGAAATACTAATAACGATTAGAGGGGTTGTTGACTCCTCCTTGATGTGCGTAAAACAAGACCGTTTTCTTTTAGAGTTTCTGTCTGTCAAGAGTTTTCTGCTAATGAGAAAACCTGTTGGAAAAGTGACTCTAAAAAAAAGAAAAGTCTTTACTTTGGTCTGAGAAGGAGTGGCTGCACAAAACCAAAATACCTCATCGGGGTGTTTTAATAAAATTAATTAGGGCCGATTTCCAAATACGGGCGCAACGCTTTTTTCCAAAGGCTTACTTTACACATACGAGGCGGGCGCACTGTAGGTTATAAGCATCAAGAAATACTGATAATGATTAGAGCGGTTTGTTGACTCCTTCTTGACCCGCGATGTGTGTGTGTGTGTAAAACAAGACCATTTTCTTTTAGGGATTCTGTCTATTTTCTGCTAATGAAAAAAATCGGTTGGAAAAGTCTTTCCCACACAATAACGCATCCGAGGGTGTTTTAATTGTTTAAGTAAGACCGAGTTCTGAATATGTGCGCGGTGCTCTTTTCACTAAGGGATAATATTTTTTTAACACATACAAGGATGTAGCTTGCCTCCACCAAGTCAGATAATCTTAAAGGTTTTTAGTTTCACTTTCCACACCCCTCAAAAGGTAGAGGCCATTCTCTCCGCTAGCTCCTCGGAGCCGGTATCTGGCTGGGGAACATGAAGACGCTCTTATTTTTCTCTTCTCTCCGCGGAGCATCGGCCGCGTCGCATCTGTTACTGTAGACAGTGATGGGGGTGTCGCTGATCACCGAGGAGGACCAGTCGCCGCTGCTGCCTCCCATGCTTACAATGTCGGGAGAGCAGATCTCTTCCCCGTCCAAGTACAGAGGGACGCAGGGCTGCAGAGTGAAAGGCTCCATCCTGTCAGCGCATAGAAAAGTATGCGCCGGCCCTCTCTGATTTTATTCTCCTCCCTCCATAGACCCCCCTCCCTCTAAGGGAGAAAACATAAATTTTTTCCCCCGGATGCGATTAGTCACACATATGGAATCCATTAGACACTTCCGGAGTACCCCCCTCCCCTCACCGGATGCAATTCGTCGCGCTTATGGATCATATTACACACATCTGGAATCGATTAGTCACTTCCGGAGTACTTCCGGTAGGGTCAAAAGGTCAAGGCTAGGGCCATCAATCAAATTTTGACACAAGCCGTATGGTTATTTTTTGACGTTCTCCAGTAGGCAGAGGGATCTGGCTGCTTCAGTCACCACCACCATCCACGGGAAGCCAGTGGAGGTAGTTGAGGAGTACAAATACATGGGAGCCATCTTTGACAACCTCCTGAAATTTTCTGCCAACACAGAGGAGATTCTCAGGAGGTGTCACCAACGGCAATACCTCCTTAGGAAACTCAACTCCTTTGGAGTCAGCACACCCATCATGATGACTTTCTACTATGCCTTCCTGGAAAGCATCATGTCTTCTCCATCACCTCCTGGTTCCACTCCCTCAGCCTTCAGAACGGGAACAAACTGCAGCACACTGCATCAGTATGCTCTAAAATCATTGGACTGCCTGTCAGAACTCTGGCACAGGTTTTCAGCCAACAGGCCCTCAGACAGGCAGCCAAAATCATCAACGACCCCTCTCACATTCTTCACCCCGCATTTCAATGGCTCCCCTCTGGGCGATGCCTCCACTGCATTTCCTGCAGGACTGAGAGGAGGAGAGCCACCTTTGTCCCCAACAGTGGCGGTCCTAGCCTGTTTGGTGCCCCAGGCGAACACTCCCTCTGGCGCCCCTCTGGCACACACACACACACACACACACACACACACACACATAAAACATATTAAGGATTGTACATTAACATAAAACTGTTGTTGGAACCATACTGAATTTCACCAGAGAAACACACACACACACACACACGAGAAGAGAGAGAGAGTATGCATAGTATGCAAACGGCTACCAAACAGCCATCAGAATTCGTCATACAATGAGAACAGGACAAATCAACAACTGAGAATGACTAATTAATATTAAAATCTGTAACATAATGTATTGTTTGGAGTTTAGTCTGTTACTGTTACTATTTTTACCATTTCTTTTTGCAGCAACTGTAACCCAGATTATTTCCTTAGGGATTAATAAAGTATTCTGATTCTGATTGTTTCAGGATGACCTGCCATCATCCAATGACACATCTGCTTACCTGTATCTTTTGCTCGTTTCTCCTCCTCTTCTTTTCTATTTTTTCTAAAGTGATCACCTGATGGCTTTGAACTTTTCTTGTCCATCTTCCATTGGTTTTAATTTTGCACTCCAGTATGAACACAAATCCCCCAACTCGAGGATCACCACAACTTAACCTAATAGACCTACACCTTAGTTCACAGATTCACTTTGTCTAAGGTCTATTTCTGGGATTTCGCACAACCCAGGATTCAAATCATGAATACATAATGGGCTTGGATTTACAACATTATGAATGAAATGTGCTCTATTTGGAAGCAGCCCCCTGTCAACAGGTTGTGTGTGAGACTTTAAATCATCAAACTGTAAATTATAAATTATAAATTGTTATTGATCCCTTTACCTCTAGTCCTAAAGTGTATATTTATTTTCTTACTCTTCTTATATATATTGTTTGTTGTGTAACTGGAGCCTCGTCGTCTCGTCTCTCTATATACTGGACTGTATGTAGCAGAGATGCCAATAAAGTTTACTTTGACTTCAGCAGCAAGCAGGCGCACCGAGGGCTCTCGCGCTCACTTTTCACGCCGCGTGTATAATTTCGAAAAAACATCGGTGCAAATTATAAGTCTGTATCATAATGTCTGGTGTTTTCGTGTTTGTTGTTTTGTTTTTATTTCGTTTTATTTTGCGAGTTGGTTATTGGATGCCGCTCCAGCCAGCCAGAGAATCCCCCACCGCCCCGCCCTCTCCTCCCTGTGCCGCAAGCAGCAGGCGCACCTCGCAAACCCTTACTCCCAGCAAATGGGCGATAGAAAACCGATCGGTGCCTATGCCATTCCCAATATGCGCTGGCTGATGTTGGAGCAGCATGAGTACGAGCAATTTTTTTTTTTATTTTTTTTTTGCCGATGCCCGCGATGCCGCCCCGGGCAACTGCCCGTGTCGCCCGTATCAAAAACCGCTACTGGTCCCCAAAGCCACTCTGCTTTTTAACTCCAACCGATAAGAACATTTCCCACACCCATAAACATAAACTACAATCTTCTTGCATTACTGACACTTTATTCACTTTTAGTCACTTGCAGTTATTTATTCACCTTCAGGAATTCAGGAAATTGGCAAACCCTTTCTTTTTTTACACCACTGTATGCTAGATTCTGTATTTTTGCTGTGTTATACGACAATAATGTCTATGAGGTGTCAGTGCTAACCACTACAACTACGCTGAAGTGTTCTTTAATTATCACTCACACTCTTAAATTACAGCCATCTAAGCAACTTTTTGGTGCTCACCTAAGCAATGAGGAGCAGAAGCACAAATGTCAACCAATCAACTTCTGATCAAGCATGTATGAGTTTACACTAGATAATTAAACAAGGACAAATCTAGCTGACATTTTGTCTAAAAATAATATTTCATGGCCAGAGTTGATGGGCATCTTAAAAATGTCCATCGTCTTGACATTTCAAATATTTAACAACATTTTTTAAAGCAGTAAATACAGAAAATAATTTGTCATATGAGTCAGTTTGTTGTCTCTATATTTTACTGTATTATGCAGTAAATGAAGGTAAAATTAAAAAAAAAATAGAATTTAACCTGAAAAATATAGCCTGATCAATAATACAAACATGAGAACATTTTGAATTTTGTAATAATTTAAAGGATTATAACTCTTGTTGAAGTTGAATACATGACAACGTTGAATCTATACAAACACATAATACATTTTTTACTTTTATTGTCTTACATTAATTTGTCTGATGAATAAAACTATATTAAATATAGTGTTCATGAAATCAAACTTTCAAGACTCCCAGCTGTCACAGTCCTGGGTTGGTAACTCAGTGTTTTTTGTTTTAAATTATTTATAGTCTTGGATTTCAATGTTATTCATAGTTTCTAGTCTCTGTGCTTCCCTTGTGTTCCTTGTGTCACATTGTTTTCATGTCTGTGCCTCTCATTGTTTTAGTGTCAAGTCCCTGTCTCTGTGCCTGTCCCATGTTTCCAGTTTTGACAGTCTCATGTGCTATGTTAGTGTTTTCAGTTTTGCTCTTGTTGTGTCTGATTTCTCCCAGCTGTGCTCTCCTCCTGTGTCTCATTCCCTCATTATCCTTAAAACCTTTGTTGTCCTCTGTTTGTTGCTGGATCATCTGCTTATCACCAACTGCATTTCCCATATCTCAGGTTTTGGTGTTCCGTGTTCCACATCTCATGTCTTTAGTTTCTTTGTTCTCATTTTTTTAGGTTTTCTCCTAGTTTATGTTTTGCTTGTTTAATCACTGTCACCTTTTGCTTTCATTTGTATTCTCCTCCGCTGTAATAAAGGTTCACTCTCAGTTCAAGTCTGTCTTCAGTGTCTGCATTTGGGTCCAATCTCTCTCCACTCCTTGCTGTCTGCCACACCAGACGTGACCCCAATAGAGGCTCTTTTTCCTTAAGTGTTTGTATTTTGTTTCTCTGATTAATGAAGATTTCTTTTAGATTCATGACCGATCCCACATAAAATGTGAGGTGAGAAGAAGAACATATATACATAGTCATTTGACTATGGTAAGCTAGAACTTTTGGGGGTATTTAGCATGCAAATATGAGACCAAGAGACGACTGAAAGGCTACTGCCAAGATAAACAAATGAGAGCACTGAGTGTTTCTTTTTAATTTACAACCCTTTTTACAGCTCTCTGTGTTTAATCATTAGCTATTATTAATCTCTGGCTCTCTTCCACAGTGTCTTTTATCCTGTCTCCTTTCCCTCATCCCCAAATAGTCACAGTGGATGGGTGCTTCTTTTTCCTGAAAAGGGGAAGCAACATCCATAGTCAGAAAATTTGTCAGAAGTGTTTAATAAGCATATCAGTGTTACAATAATACTTATTACTTAAATTGCGTATCAAAATTAACCATGGTAACATGTATGGCATCATTGTCAGACTTCTTGATTTTATTGGTAACTGGTAATTTGATTGTCCTCCTTCATGACACACCTGCAAAGCTGATGGCTATTTTGAGGTAATCTCTCTTCTGGATATGTTTCATAAAATTCCAGGGGTTGTGAATAGTGCACAAAATAATAGTTTAGGGTAGATGAAATTATTTATTTCTGTGTTATTTCATGGATAACTGTTAAATTAATTTTCAGTGGTTATTATTGTTGGTTGTTCTGGAAGCATTAAATAAGCCATATTATCAGAGTAAAGTACATTAACCTCCTAAGACCTGAACTCTTTCATGGCATGCATTTTCACTTTCTCTTTGCTATTTGTGCTGATTGGGATCTGATGAATGTAAAAACAAAGAATTACCTGATTTTGTTGTTGTTGTTGTTGTTTTTAACCTGATTTTTATTTCTGAGAAAAATGAGATCCACATAAGAGGACATTCATTTTAAATTTTGATAGGACGGTGGCAGTATAATGTCCTCGTAAGTGGATATCAGGCCCTTGTAGAGCAAAATTTAGTATTTTGGGCTAGACAACCCAAGATGTGATGTCCACATATGACACTAGGTCCTAGGAGGTTAAAAAGAGAGATGTTAACAAAAGCCTTTCATACATACCTCTACTGCACAAGCAGATGAGACTTTTGGAAGAACACACACATACACAAAACATATTTCTTTTGTGTTGAGTTATCAGGCTGGCTAATCCATGCCCCCTTTGGCAGTTATTAGAAAGATTAGAGTTTAAGGTACCTCCCTGATTGGCTTCAGTTTCAGACTTGTGAGCTACACTTAGGTCAAAATATTGTTTATTGTTTTTGCACAAGGACATCAACAAAGTAGACTTTAAACAATGAAAACATCAGACTTTCTGTTATGGTCTGACTGGCCCTGCCGGGCAACCTGCTCGTTTATGTTTGGTTTTTTTGGTTTTTTTGATGGAGCCGCTGTTCCCTGGAGGCGGGAGCGCCAACCCGGAAGTAGCTCCTTTCTGAGTTTCTCCACAACAGCGATTAATCAACACTCACCAGCTGCTGTGAATTACTGCCATGAGAAAATGTTGCATCACCTTGTGAAAGAACAGAGCACTCTGCTCCAAGCTGTCTCAGATATTAAAGGTATGGTGCAATCCACACCTGCAGCAGTAGCCAATACTTCACCTACCCTGCCTCCGCTAAGTGTGGCAGCTGCCTGCCCGCTGCCTCCCTCTCCTCCTCCACCAGTACATGAACACACTCTTCCTATGGCTGAAAGGTTTTCTGGGGATTTGGACAAATGTGGGGTTTTTTTGACTCAGTGTGCCCTGATTTTCTGGCAGCAGAGACAAGCTTATGCTACAGACTGTGCCAAGATCGCTCTCATTGTTCAGTTATTGACGGGCAGGGCTTTGAGGTGGGCTGAAGCTGTCTTAAGGACCAATCCTAATGTTTCCTACCCAGATTTTTTGGCCAAGTTTAAATGTGTTTTTGTCAAGGGCTCCAGCTCGGAGACGGCTGCCCACCATATGTTCTCTCTGAAGCAGGGCAGAAGGAGTGTGGCTGATTTCTCCGTGAAGTTCTGGACCCTGGCAGAGGAGTCAGGCTGGGAATAGAAGGCGCTTAGAGGAGCTTTTCTGAATGGCCTCAACGAAAGGATAAAACATGAGTTGGCAACCAAAGACATGCCTGCAACTTTGAGTGCACTTGTTAATATGTGCATCAAGCTGGATGATCACATGTGGGAGTTCGGGGGGCGGTCGGAGGAGTCTCGTCGCCCCAGGGGTCCTCGAACGCCTGGGGGCATCCTATTCCCTCTGAATGGAAAAAGGTCAAGCAGAAACCTGGTGATGACGAGGAACAGCCTATGCAGTTGTGGCGAGTAAGGTTCAGGACTGCTAGATGGAGAAAGAAACACCAAACGGGTGAGTGTTATGTGTGAGAGATAGGAACAGGTTGTTGATATTTGCCTAGTCCAGTCTAAAGAACCTGGACCATCAGTGTCGGTCAGAGTGTTATCTGGTGCTACTAAAACCATGTTGCCCCATCTCAGTTGCCCGACGAAGCTTATTTTTCTCTCGCACACTCACCCGTGTGAAGACTCTGGAGCTGAGCAAAGCTTTATTGATGAAGCACTTGCTAGGGAGTTAGAGATCCCATTAATTGCTCTACAGGAACCTTTAAGGGTGTCAGCCTTGAATGGGAACTTACTAGCCGAAGTGACTCACCATACTCAGGAGATCCAATTGGTACTCTCCGGCAACCATGTTGAGAAGATCGGTATGTTTTTATTCAAAGCTCCCAAAACGCCTCTGGTATTAGGTTATCCGTACCTCCAGCAGCACAACCCCATAATTGACTCTCACGGCTGCGTGACAGGATGGAGTGTTAAATGCCACGAGCAGTGTTTAAAGTCGGCTGTACCTAACATCACAGCTAGTATCCCAGCAGAGGTTTCCACAACCCCTGACCTCTCTAACGTTCCCAGTGATTATCATGACCCGTAGTTACGATGTAACTACAGCCCAGCTCATGCAGAAGTGTATGACTAACCTCGTATTGTGGATGGATTATCTCAGTTGTTCTCCTGGCTGAAGTTTGGTCCATTTACAGCATCCTGCCATGCGATTACATTTATTCCTGACCACTGAGAATACTCTTTTATCCAGTGGAATATCCATGTTTATATTATGCTCACATAGCTGTGTTGCTAGCGGTCACGTAGCACATCATTATATACCAGCTAGCCAAACTTCAATAACCCTACAAACGTCACTGCTGTTTAGTTTTCTGTCTTCATTTATGTCGGAAGTGATAGCGGGGCTGTACGTTTGAATTTGTTTCCAAAATCCCTCAGTCAGGACATGCTATATTTTATTTAGATAGAAGCTAGTGAGCTAACTTCCTGCTAATTTCTAACTCCATTAAATGTTTTCATGGATGCCTGGATGTTAAACTCAATTGTTACACCTCCACGTCTCCCCTCGGGGCTGGATTCTTCTTTGTTGACAAGAAAGATAAGACCCTGTGCCCCTGCATTGACTTTTGCGGGTTTACTAATATAACTGTCAAGAATAAGTACCCCCTCCCGCTGTTGGCGTTCGCGTTTGAGCGCCTGCAGGGCGCCACTATTTTTTCTAAACTCGACCTCCGCAACGCCTACCATCCTGTCCGCATTCGGGAGGGGGATGAGTGGAAAACTGCATTCAACACTCACTGGGGCATATCAAGTATCTCGTTATGCCATTTGGCCTCACCAACGCTCCAGCGTTGTTCCAGGCAATGGTGAATGATGTCCTTCGGGACTTCATTAACCACTTTGCTTTTGTCTATCTAGACGACATCCTCATTTTCTCAAAAACCCGTGCAGAACACATTACACACGTGCGTCTGGTGCTACAGTGGCTACTAGAGAATTGACTGTTTGTGAAGGAAGAAAAGTGTGAGTTCCATGTGCAGTCTGTGTTATTTTGGGGCTTTATTGTGGAACTGGGGCAACTGAGGGTGGATCCTGCGAAGGTTAAGTCAGTGGTGGAGTGGCCGGAACCCAAGAACCGGAAAGCAGCCCAGAAGTTCCTAGGGTTTTCCAACTTTTACCGATGGTTTATCCGCAACTTAGTAAAGTGGTTTCACCTTTAACTCATCTCACCTCTCCCAAACAGCAGCTCCTGCAGAAATGCCCTGCAATAGGGTCCTGACCCTGGGTCAGGCCCGGCGGGCCGACAGTACGTCCCTGCGGCCATTCGGGGCAAGGTGATCCACTAGGCACATACAGCAAAGTTCTCCTGTTATCCGGGTTGACATCGCACCCTTAGATTCCTCCAGCGTCTTGTTTTTGGCCATATTCCTTGGCAAGGGAGGGCCACCGTCTGGGAATATGTGGTGGCCTGCCCTATTTTTTGCTCAAAACAAGGTGCCAAGCGCCCCACCGTCAGGCCACCTGTGCCTGGTCCTCGTCCCTAAACGCCCATGGTTGCACATTGCTGTGAATTTTGTCACTGGACTTCCGCCGTCAGCAGGTAATACTACAATACTCACCATTATTGACCGCTTCTCCAGGGTGGCGCTTTTTGTGGCCTTGCCCAAACTTCCCTCTGCCTTGGAGACTGCTCAACTGCTCACACAACATGTGTTGTGTTCTACATGGCATCCCGCAAGATATTGTATCTGATCGGGGTCCCCAGTTCACCTCCTAGGTGTGGAGGGAATTTTGTTCTGAGCATGGGGCCCGAGTTAGTTTGTTGTCTGGTTTTCACCCTTAGACTACTGGCCAAGCTGAAAGGGCCAACCAGGAGCTGGAAGCCATGTTGCGGTGCGTTGCCTCCTTCAACCAGTCCTCCTGGAGTGAGCAGGTGGCCTGGGTGGAGTATGCCCACAACACTAGCAACTCGATGGCCATGGGAGTGTCTCCCTTCCAGGCATGCAAGGGATGCCAACCCCCGCTCCTTTCCATCACTGAGGGTGAGTTGGCGGTTCCATCAGTGCAACATCACATGCGATGTTGCCGGCGGGCATGTTGGACTACCAGGGTGGCATTGCTCAGGACAGCGGAGCAGAATAAGAAGCTGGCAGACAGTCATCGCATTGCGGTTCCCGTTTACCACTTCGGGCAACAGGTATGGCTCTCCTCTAAACACATTCCGAGGCGGACTGTGACTGTGACCCACCACCTGCCGGGGTTATCGACGGTGCACCAGCTTATTCCATAACACGTATTCTGGATGCCAGGCGTCGTGGTAGGGGCTTTTAATTTTTGGTGGATTGGGAAGGGTATGGTCCGGAAGGGTATGGTCCGAACAAGTTTGGTAGGTCACCAGGAGGCTCCCATTGGGGGGGGGGGGGGGGGGGGGGGGGGGGGGGGTGTACTGTCATGGTCTGAATGGCCCTGCTGGGCGATCTGCTCGTTTGTGTTTGTTTTTAGTTTGATGGAGCCGCGCTTCCCCGGAGGCGGGAGCGCCGACCCGGAAGTAGCTCCGTTCTGAGTTTCTCCACACCAGCTGTTAGAGTGAATAGTTAAACATTTGTCATTTTTATGTTTACCATTTGTCCATTGTTTTAACTCTGTGAAAGGAATTCTTTCTTTCCTCCCATCCCCAGATTCTCGAGGTTCTGGGTGAGGGGCTGTAATGTTTTATTACAGGCAACATCTTAGTGAAGGTCTTTTTTTGATGTAAGCTTCCTGCCCAGCAGGAGGTCTCACACACGCGCACACACACACACACACACATTCTCGCATAACACACACACACACACACACACATATATGCATACAGTGCCTTGTCTTTGTAACCAAGGGGGGTTATGAGGGGAGGTACTATTGTTGTGTGTGAACTGTCTCTCAATAAAAGGCAGCGAGAGGAGGCCGGATTTGGGGTCATTCGTGATGAGCTAAGATACCAACGAGGCCTCCCTTGCGCAAGTAATCGATCGAACACTGTTGCCTTGTTTTTCTTTCATGGGAATAAGTCCTGGATACAGCGGGGTCTGAGTTTAGACCCAACATTTATTTGGTCCTTTGAGAGCCGGATCCTAACACATCGCATTCACCGAGGAGAGGGAGAGGACGCCACCGCAGTCTGCTAGCAGCCATCGTCTGGGACGATTGACGAAAGATCTGGTACTTTGCTTTGTTCTAGGCCGGACAGTTTGCACCTGAACTCCCCTCGGGATGGATGGCGATTGACGGGAACCAGAGACTCTTCCCATGAATGGAAACAACACGAACAGTGAGTACAGAAGGCCTTAGAGAGCGGCTACGTGCCCGTGCGTTAAAACAGGTACGTGAGTGCGCAAGCTGTGCGTGTAGACGCAAGCTGCCTGGTTTCTCCGCCAGTGTTTTTGTTTTTTGTTTTTAATCTTTTTGATTTATTTAAGGAGGGTTAAGTCGGTTTCTCCACCGAATAGAAGGAGGGTAAGGACGGTTTCTCCACCGAAAGGAGGATAGAGCTCTATAAAGATAAAAAAGGTTCTCCGCAGTTAAGGGCGTTGAGTGTATGGTTTCTCCACCAATGGTAAGGAGGAAAGAGCTCGCCGCGGTAAGGGGGATTATAGGCCTAAAAAGAGTGTGAATGAGCGTATATGTGTGTGAGTGCCAGTAAGTGAACGCAGCAGCACAGAAGGAAACCTAAGCGCTGTTAATGGAATTTGGTGACCCGTTGTGTACATGTAGCCTGGGTTTTGGTGTAAGTCGCGTTGCCTGCTGCAAACTTAAAAGAAGTCTGCCTTGAAAGAGGATGAAATACACTGCAAAGTTTTTATTGGGCAGCACGTGGTGTGTGGATCGTTGAAGAATGAAGTGAAATTGTGCGCTAAGCAGAAGTGAGTGTGAGCGTGTCTGACGTCACGGTGTGTGTGAAAAGGTATCCAGCTGGGGCGGACGTGATTCTGCAGGTCACCTGCCCAGACAAAGAAATAACATAAGTTGTGTGGTGAATGATAACACGAAGAGTGTTTGGTGTTTCTCAGCCTGAAACAGCTGTAATGCTACTTTCTGTTTATGAGAGAGAGAGAGAGATGTGTGTTGTTTTAAGCAGTGATGAGAATAATGAAAATGTGATGAGAGGAACACAAAAACATACAGAAAATGCATCAACCATACTAACGCTACATGCATACACAATAAATGATACTCATGAAGACCAGACAGCATCTTAAGCATGAGATTCTGTTTGTCATCTTGTCCAAGTCACTAGTAAGATGAAAGTGATACATAGACTAGTGGACTGAATATTATTAGTAGGACAGATGACCGCATCATAGAGGAAAACAGAATGCTGATGAGGGGTCTTAAATGAGTGAGCTGATTGTGAGTTTCTGGTGTGTGAAGAAGTTTTACCATGGCACACATTTGGTTACATGAGAAGAAACTTATTATGTGATGAGACAACAGGGTTATGCTGTATGTTGTGTTGTGTGTGATTGGATGAATGTTTGAGATTAAACTGGCTGTTGATTTGTCTTTTGTTACTAAGTTGAGCCTGCCAAATGGGTTGTTACGATTTATCCCCCTGGCATGAAGAACACGTGTCATGACTTAAACAAGGCCTTTCTTTCCTTGCTTTCCTTTATTTTCTTTCATTTCTTTTTATTTTGTTACTTTCATGGTGCACTGAAAGTTTCGTTTGATGATCTCTGTTTGAGCAGAGATGCACGATTAGAACAGAAGCGCTATACGACTCGTCAAGAAAACTGTTGCAAAAGTGAGTTTCTCCAAAAATTAAAATGGACTCAGGAGAAAGTCACTTATTTGGGACAATTAGAAAATAGGTCCCTACCCCCAAAAAAAGGATTAAGCGAGATAATCCGATCAAAAATTCTTCTTTTCCTTTTTTGAATTGACGTCATTGCTGGCAGTAGAAACTTATTGCGTCACGAGAGCTTCTACTGTCAGCAAATAAAAATGGGGAAAAACTGACTGACAAAAGCTGACAAGACTGACTAAATTAACACCATTGTGTGAAGTTAACCCCCACCTGACAAAGGTGTGGCTGTATCTCTGTGTGTGTCTGTTGCAGGAGCAGAAGGAGACCACAGGAGGAAATTTGGGTCACATGACTATGTGAACTCTGCAAATTTAACCTTTTAGTTTAAAATTTTCTGTGTCTGTGAATTCACCATGGGTGTGTTATTCACTACCTTGTGTTGCTCACAGAGATTACTGTGAGAAAGAGTGTATACAAATGCGCAGCGCTAACATTTACATTCCTTTTTACAGCAGATGGTTAATCATGTGATTCGATCATGTGATTTATAGCAGGACGCATCTTAATGATGTTTTTCTATCACAGGATTACTGAGATTTTGTGTGAAGAAAACTGTGGTTACAGGCTGTGTGTTGGTGATTAAATTACACTGTGTTGTGGAGAAAATATCAATGTTACAGGGGAGAAGTGAATACAGTGTGACACTGTTTGAAACCAGTGTTACTTCTTTTTACAGCATCTCTGGAATCTGGATGGCTGACGCCTGACCACCGGGATGAACATGTGTTTGGCTAATGTTTGTTTTTCTTTAAGAGTGCTTGTAAAGGATTCAGCACAGACAGACAAGTGACAATTGAACGTTGAAAGTCACCGATTAAATTGTGGAATAAATTGGGATGATTCATGATTTGGGACAAATTATGATAATAATAGTGATTTAATGACTGGAGAAAATCTGCACATGATATTTGTCTTTTATGCTGAATACTTTATTACTCTTTTGATCTATAGTCGGTTGAAAATGTGAAGTTTGATTTAACAGATTTGTCTTCCAGGATACAGGCTCCAGGTGGAGCTGAGAGTTAGACAAGCTAAACATTTAATTGCTGACTAATGTGTTTTTTACACAGGGTTACAGGTTGGAGTATGGCTGCTCCAAGTGGGAAAACCTGGAGATTGTTTTAGGGAGACTGTGCAACATTCTTGTACATGTCTCATTGGGGAGTTGACACAAGAGAGGAAGCCATGTGGCGAGAGGAGTGTCATTTTAATTTGCAGGTGTCGTGAGGTGCCATGACGAGAGAAGTGACTGAGAGGATCGTCCACAAGACGGAAGCTGAGGCCTGGAGAGAGGCTTCAGGAGGATCGGAGATCATCGTCAGCACAGAGAGCTGTGCTACTGGGCTTCCAGGAGATCGTCATGAGGAGACTTTTGCACAGCAAAATCTTAAATGAGATGAAATAGTTTCGACGTTGACGTTGAGGAGGACAACTAAGGTGTACGACGTGCTCTGCCTTTAAAATCTTCAGCAGCGTTGAACCATGAGAACTTGAGGGAGCGTGCCAGGCTCCAAAAAGTGACAGCGCAGAGGAGGTCCACCGATGGACTTGTGGTTCTGTGAACAGCACAAATGCCAGGTGACTGTGAAATAACTAACAGCACTTTTTCCACAAGTGAAGCCAGTAACTTACTATCCTACCAGATTAGCTCTAGTTGCTTGTGCTTTGCCTCCATGCGTGAGATCAGTATATGCAGCAGGTTATGCTGTACAATGTTTCAGGAAATAGTTTATTTCACCTTTTGACGTTGTTAGTTCCACACGAGGTAGATGTCTACTACTGCAGACTAAAATTACATTTCTGTCACCTACAAGACACTTGTCTTTAATGTTACTGTTACTCTCATAACCATACGTAACCATGAGTGGTGCACAATTCTGAATCCGTCAAACCTTTTTGCCAACGAAAGAAGAGAGCACTTCTCATGAGTGTAGAGAGCACGTGGAGAAAGAGTTTAAGCCGAGGGATGATTTAATAGATGTGCCACTTGGTGAGGGACAGGTTTGGTTTGTTGATGGTTCGAGTTTTATAACAGTAGAGGGACAGACTAAAACAGGTTTTACTGTAGTAGATAACGAGAAAGTTATCTGTGCAGGACAACTAGCATGTTTCATATTTGCTTGAGCAGCAGAGATGCTAGCTTTAACGGAAGCGTGTAAAGCTGCAGAGAAACAAAATGTGACAATATACACTGGTAGCCAATATACATTTGCTACATTACATTTCTTTGTAGTGCAGTGGGTGAGACGAGGTGTGACAGCCCCTACAGGGAAACCTGTAGAACACGCCAAACTCTTGCAAAATCTGCTGGAGGCAGTGTTATTACCCAGTAAAATTGCCGTTTGTAAATGTGTAGTACACATGTGCGGGAAAGATCCAGTAGCATTAGAGAATGCTTTTGCACATAAGATCGCGAAAGAGGCAACTTTAGGAGAACATGGTGTTAACATTTTAGCAATGCAACACCAACAGACGTTGCCTATTATGCGAGGTGCACTGGTGGACATGCAGGCCCACTCACCTACTGCAGGAAAACAGTTGTGATCTACAGAAGGAGCGAGCTTGCAGGATGGTGTTTGTTATCTGTGTGATAAACCAATACTGCCTTAGAATTGGTATAAAACTGTTGCTATATTGCGCCATGGGCTATGCCATGTCGCAACAGGAGGGAGATGATGAGTAGTTTATACTTTAAGATTAAATACCTTTAAAAAAAAATTTTTGCAGGTCATTTGTCATATGTTGCAAGCATAATTCTCGGGATAATTTGAGACTTAAGACAGGGAAATTCCCCAGATCCAGTCACCCATTTCAAGTTATTCACATGGACTATAGAACTGTCCAGCTGTAATAACTATAAGTACTGTTTAGTGATAGTGTGTTCTTTTTCAAAGTGGGTAGAAATCGTCCCAACTAGAAAAGCAGATGCCATTTTGGTTGCCAAAGCAATATGTAAGAATATCATTTGGAACACGGGATTCCTGAGACCATTTATAGTGATAATGGTCCACACTTTGTAAATGAAGTGATTGGATTAATGGCACAACATTTAGGGATAACAGTAAAACATCATTGTTTATATCACCCACAAAGTGCAGGGTTGATAGAGAGAACTAATGGAACAGTAAAGTTAAGACTTAGGAAGACAATGGAAGAGACACGCAGGACATGGTTAGACTGTATAGAATTAGTTAAGATGTATATGAATGTACATGAGGATTACTCCAACAGAGAATGGTCTGACTCTTTGAGATTATATATGTTAGAGTATTTAGAGTTCTAGTCTTCTGTAGTGATGATAGAAGAGCAGAAGAGAGAGCATATTAGCAGATTAGATGCTTAAAATGTTTAAAAATAAAGAAGTCTTGAGAACAAATGATCTGCCAGATGATTCTGTTCTCTACAGGAGCAGAGTCTGAAGTCTGGAGATTGGATGTTGACAAGGCCATGGAGAGGAAGTGCTGGTCCAGTCCACGGTGGGAAGGTCCATATCGGATGCTGCTGACGACGACCACAGCGGTGAAGATTGCTGAAAGGATTACTTGGATACATCAAGCGCACTGCAAGAAGGTGACACACATTCAGGCCAGTAAGTGGCAGGAAGACCGGGTACAAAGGGGGGGGAAAGCCTCCAGGGCCCCTCGTCTCAATCCGGTGAAGAAACCAACTGAGCCACAGGTACTCATCAGAATGGCTGGGAATGTGCTGTGCGCCTTCTTGAGCCTGTGGACCCTGAGTAGGATGACAGGAGCGCACTGGGACAGAGCAAACCACACCCAGTACTCGCATGGGGTTTTCAACAACTACTGGTGGCAGTTTAAGAACACAACCGCTCACATCAAGAACGAGACCAATGGTTATGCTTGTGATGCCACTGGTTACACATTCTTCTGGACTGTGGCCATATAGCATCACTGAGAGCGAGACAGTTTGTTTGGTTGCCTTAGCAACACATTCAGGAGTAAACGTACTTGGAACACTGCCAACTTTTCAACTTCTGAACCTGAATGGAAGGTTGATTCACCAGTAGCTGGGACGGTGAACTGCTCTGGTACGACAGACCTGCTAGTCTGACTCAAAGAATCTGACTCGCTGCAGGACATTGAACAGCTAAACGAACTGGAAACAGGACATTTGCCTATGTGTATGAAGGACAATGGATTAGTCCAAGTTGGAGATTTACCATGGAATTTGTGCAACATCACCTATTCTTTGTGTCCTCTGAAAGAAGGATGTAAACAGAGAAGCTTTTGTCTACATTTGCATCATGAACACTTCTCTAAGCTGGTTGAGGCTTTGAGCCAAGAAGATCAAAACACCTTGATCCAATTTCCTTTACAAAGCTTTTCCTGTGGTGACAACAGGACAGGAGAACAGTTGTAAATGCGGGTAATTCACCAGTTGACTCTAACCCCCACAGGATGCCTATAGTGAGAAGATTTGGGGGGTTGATAGGAGTCATAAAGAAGGGTGTTGACTAGGCTACAGCTTTGAAGTTAGCTGAGAGCCACATGGACAAACAATAAGTCAACTGATGTGTTTGAATGTCTAGTCCTTGGTGGCATCTTCTTTTGAAAATATTAATTCCTGTTTTTGGACTGTTGACACTGATTTGCTTACGTATAGGATGCATTTTACCGTGTATAAGATCAATACGAACTAAGATGATTTCTAATACATTTGTTAATTATGTACTCTTACAACAGTATGAAATGACTGAAATGAATGACATGACAGAAGTCTGTGTATGAATGACGCCTGCACTGAAAATGTTAAGCAAGAGGTGCATGGCTGAGAATATACTACATAGGAATAATTTGGAACATAAAAATAACAAAACAGGAGGGAAAATGTTAGAGTGAATAGTTAAACATTTGTCATTTTTATGTTTACCATTTGTCCATTGTTTTAACTCTGTGAAAGGAATTCTTTCTTTCCTCCCATCCCCAGATTCTCGAGGTTCTGGGTGAGGGGCTGTAATGTTTTATTACAGGCAACATCTTAGTGAAGGTCTTTTTTTGATGTAAGCTTCCTGCCCAGCAGGAGGTCTCACACACGCGCACACACACACACACACACATTCTCGCATAACACACACACACACACACACACACACACACATATATGCATACAGTGCCTTGTCTTTGTAACCAAGGGGGGTTATGAGGGGAGGTACTATTGTTGTGTGTGAACTGTCTCTCAATAAAAGGCAGCGAGAGGAGGCCGGATTTGGGGTCATTCGTGATGAGCTAAGATACCAACGAGGCCTCCCTTGCGCAAGTAATCGATCGAACACTGTTGCCTTGTTTTTCTTTCATGGGAATAAGTCCTGGATACAGCGGGGTCTGAGTTTAGACCCAACACCAGCATTAATCAACACTCACCAGCTGCTGTGCCGTGAATTATCCGCCGTCTGATGCCGATGTATTAAACGCTGTGACCAGGCTTCAGTCAGCGCTGGACCATTAGACTAAGCTGGTTGTGTAGCGCTTTACTTAGTCCCTAAGGACCCCAAAGCGCTTTACACTACATTCAGTCATTCACCCATTCACATACACATTCACACACTGGTGATGGCAAGCTACATTGTAGTCACAGCTGCCCTGGGGCGCACTGACAGTGGCGAGGCTGCCGGACACTGGCGCCACCGGGCCCTTTGACCACCACCAGTAGGCAAACATGGGGTTACTATCTTGCCCAAGGACCACAGAAGGTCAAACCACCGACCTTCTGATTAGTGGCTGACCTGCTCTGCCACCTGAGCTACGGCCACCCGTACAGTTAAGATCGTATGTTGTTTCAGATGCCCTTTCGGATAGCTTCTCAATTCTATTTTTTCTTTTGCACCAGGAGGTGGAGAGGAGAACATGGGAGCTGAATCACGAGCGGGGAATTAATGCATGGAGTGTTGCCTGTCTTCACATCGCCATACTGCACTTTCGGGAGCCAGGAGAATTCACCAAGGGGAGAAATGGCCAAAGGATTTCACACAGAACTGTTATTATTTTTGCATTTTAAATAAAATCACTGTCTCATTGTATATAAAATCACTCACTCCATGACACTTTCAGCATTAAGGAGATAAACAAAATTAGTTTATTAACTGTTTCTGAATTATTTTCATTTTTACATTGCAATACATGACATTATATACTCTGCTCAGATTCAGAGACCCAGATCTATCATAACTGATATGGATCACTTAATGAGTAACTGAATCTGATTGTTTAACACAAGTTCATTTTTTATGTGGATCCTCAGGCTCCTTTTCAATGTACCAGCTTGCTTATATCTGTCATGAATGAAAATGTAAACAAAATTGCAGTCAACTTCAGCATCTCACTACAGCTACAGAAGAGAAGCATAAACAGAATAACTTTTTAAGTCATGGTAGACAACAACTATGGTATAAACAAACACCGCTCGCGCCTCACAGATGACAGCTTACAGTCTTGCGTAAAGATGAAGTGACTTCGTACAGCCCCGATTTGCAGACGCTGTGCGCAGAGGTTCAGGAGCAAAAGTCCCATTGTACCACGGCAGACATGACGATGTTTGCATGAACACGCTTTGTAGCATTTCTTTATTGACCCACACAGCCGGCTGTAGCTTTTCAACTCACAGCCTGACACACACCAAGAGAGAGCACAGACTTTAACCCGGAGAGGCGTGATTGCAGATGCCGCTCAGGTGGGTCCGCCTCCCCTGCAGCGGCACTGCAGACCACGCCACGCCACACACATCAAACATGTAAAAAAAATTAATATTTATCTAGATATTTTGCAAATATTTATTTTTCATTTTTTAGCAGCATAGTGCTTTTTTCCAAATATTTTTAAAATTCAGGTCAAGGCGCAAATCAAAGTAAACTGTATTTTGATCTCTCCAATATCCAGTGCAGCATACAGAGAGACGAGAGGACGAGGCTGCAGGTACATCACAATTCTGCATTCACTATTTTGTTTTTTGTTATTTTTACACAGTGTTCTGATATATTGACAATGGTCTACAGCCAATCTTTTGCTTTATTATACAAACTTTGGTTGTAAGATTCAGATAACTATTTAATAAAAGCTAGATATTTTAAATGAGAATAAGAAAGAAAAGTATTTCTTTGTGCCCCTCTTTCCCCGTTAATGCCCTACCTGGCCCCCCTGGCAAAAACTTTGCTAGATCCGCCCCTGCACAGTTACCACCTGTCAGCTACACAGAAAAGGACCCTGGTTTTATTTGTCTCTCAGAAACAGTTCATAACTTCCCTTCAACTCATTCATGTCACCTAAAAGGTAAACCTGTTTCTCCATTACCTGTCCAGCTCTGATGATTCAGTAAGGACATCTCCTGGTTTCATCTTCATGTTTCCCTCTCACTAGGATATCCAAACCAACATAATGACCAACAGCTTTTACAGCTGTGGCTCCAGCAAACATCAGCTGATACTAGAAATTAATATCAAATAAATTCTAACAACATCTGATCAAGCTTAAACGTCCTGCTTTTGTTTAGTGCGACATCCGCCGGTTTCCCCGTTCTGGAGCAAAGCGGGCGATAAACAAACACAAGAGAAAAGCCGATCAGCTGATCATTGATCAGTTTCATGATTGAAGTAGCAACAGGCGAGAGAGGGGGAGAGAACGAGAGAAGAGGCAGCTGTGCAGCGTAATGACAGAATAAAGCCAGCTTTGTGTCTTTTTTTCATTCTAGCTGAAGTACGGGACAAACTGTGTTCCTTTTCAGCTCAATACGAAATGTGTAATATTTTCTCTGAATGCGGGATGATTACGTTTGTACGGGATGGTTGACAACTCTACTAACTAACCGTATGAAATAAAGTTCACTATCGGTAACATCAAAGCACCCACCCACTTGTATAGAAACTCCGTCATGCATGCTAGCACGCAGTACGAGTTATTGTAACTGGTTGTAAAAAGGCAGCAAAACGAAAATAAACTACACCTAAACTTAGTTTATATCTGACCCAGAAAGACTGCAGGTCATAACTTCTTACCTGAAATTCAGTTCACCTGACGGTCGGACCGGCAGCCGTCTCGGGTCTGCTTCTCCTGCCTCCGGTTTCCCTCATACACCGGCTGCCCTCTGTTTGAGCTCCGCGTTAGCCACCACCAAACAACTGAGTTATTTTTTCACATCGACCAGCATCTGGACAATCCACCACCTTCCACTGTTTATACCGTTACTAAAATGAATAAATAAATCATCGGCCCATAAAAACGAAAAATAAGTCCAGCTATGACACAGAGTCAACGAGAAAGACCGGTGTGTGTGTGTGTGAAAACGACATCCCAAGAGTGAGGTCTTCTCGCTGGCTTTAATTAGCCAGGATCGCTGTCAGTCAGCCCGGGCTAGCTAGCTAGCTGTCTAGCTCTTTGCCAGCACCGAAAACGTCAGAGCACTTTTGCTAATATGGGATGTCTTGATAAAATGAGCAGATATTTGAAGTTTACATCTGGCCAATCCACCACCATTCACTGTTTATACCATTACTAAAATGAATAAATAAATCATCGGCCCGTATAAACGAAAAATAAGTCCAGCTGTGACCCAGAGTCATCACAAAGGACCGCGGGGTGAAACGAGAGAGTGAGCCGCCCCCGCTGTCATCCAGACCGGGTGTCGCTTGCTAGCTAGGGGGTTAGGTGTCAGGTGGCACCGACGACGTCTGAACACTGTTGCTAATATGGGATATCTTGATAAAACGAGCAAATATTTGAAGTTTACACAGCTACATTAGTAGTTGTAGCTACATTAAAAACTATTTGTATTTATTATTCAGCTGCACAGCACATATTTTTGTCTTCCACTTCTTAATTATATATTATCACTTTAATAAATGGTGTGTTTGTGGAGAATATTAAAAGTTATTGTAATTCTTACTTTTGTCTTTGAATGTAACACTGAGACTTAATGCATAATTTATATATAATTTTGTAGCTACATTAAAAACTATTTGTATTTATTATTCAGCTGCACAGCACATATTTTTGTCTTCCACTTCTTAATTATATAATATCACTTAAATAAATGGTGTGTTTGTGCAGAATATTAAAAGTTATTGTAATTCTTGTAAGATTGGGTACCAATCGGACGATACCTACAGCCACGATTACCGACACTAACAAGCTGATCTACAATACGGCAGCAGTGATCAGTGAGATGCTTGGCTACAAGTTGAACAGCCACAAGGGGCAGTACCCTCCTTGGAGAAGGAGGCTAGAGGCTAAGATCAAGGTAGCACGGAGGGAGGTTAGCCAAGGAGTTGCAGAAAGGCGCAATGAGTAAGGTGCCTAAGAAGTACAGGAAGCTGTCCATACCTGAGGCCTTGGAAACTGCCAAGCAACCTTGGCCAGCCGCTTGAGGACGTACACCAGAGAGATAGAAGGCAAGAGAATAAACCAGCTGTTCTCCACGGAACCAGCCAAGGTGTACTCTCAGTGGCAGGGGAACAATATGAGAACAGCACCACCAAGGCTGGAGGCAGAACAATACTGGAAGAGCATATGGGAGAAGGACGCAACCCATAACGGCAATGCTTAGTGGCTAGTGGATCTGAGGGCAGACCACAGCGACCTCCCGAACAGGGTCCAGTAACCATCACAGTGGCAGATAACCAAGAAAGGGTCTCCAGTATGAAGCACCAGGACAGCACCAGGCCCTGACATGGTTCATGCCTACTGGCTAAAGAAGCTGACTGCACTCCATGAGCGCCTGGCAGCACAAATGAACCAGCTGCTAGTTGACGAGAGACACCCGGAATGGCTAACCGAAGGCCGGGCAGCCCTGATCCTCAAGGACCCCCAGAAGGGACTGGTCCCCTCCAACTACCGACCAATAACCTGCCTCAGCACCATGTGGAAGCTCCTGTCAGGCATCATAGCGGCTAAGATGAACAGGTACATGGGTCAATACATGAGCAGGGCACAGAGGCGAAAAAACACCAGCTACTGGCAGACCAAGCAGTCAGCCGAGACTGCTGTGCACTGCCTGGATTGATTACAAGAAGGCCTATGAATCAATGCCCCACACCTGGATCCTGGAATGCCTAGAACTATATAAGATCAACAGGACCCTGAGAGCCTTCATCAGGAACTCAATGGGGATGTGGTGGACAACACTGGAGGCACAGTTGCCTCCAGTGTTGTCCGCCACCTCCTGGAACAGTTGTCAGCCATGGATGACATCAAGCTGTATGCCAAGAGTGAACGAGACATTGATTCACTGATCCACACCACCAGGATATACAGCAATGATATCGGAATGTCGTTCGGGCTGGAGAAGTGTAGTCGGGTGGTAACAAAGAGAGGGAAGGTAGTCAGAACTGAGGGGATCGAACTACCAGAAGGCAACATTGCAGACATAGAGGACAGTTACAAGTACCTGGGGATCCCGCAGGCGAATGGGAACCATGAAGAGGCTGCTAGGAAAGCTGCAACCACCAAGTACCTGGAGAGGGTCAGGCAAGTCCTGAGGAGTCAACTGAACGGTAAGTGGACTGGTGAGTATCAGCACCACAGTCCAGGATGAGACAACGAACATCCAAGAATACATTGGGAAGATGGCCCCAACTGACCGAGTGCTCAGTGAATAGCTCAGGCAGCAGAAACCCAAGAAAGAGGAGGGAAACAAGGAACCATCATGGAAGGACAGGCCCCTGCACAGTATGTACCACCGGCAGATAGAGGAGGTGGCTGATATCCAGAAATCCTACCAGTGGCTGGACAAAGCTGGACTGAAAGACAGCACAGAGGCACTAATCATGGCAGCACAGGAACAAGCTCTGAGTACAAGATCCATAGAGGCTGGGGTCTATCACACCAGGCAAGACCCCAGGTGCAGGCTGTGTAAAGATGCCCGACACAATCCAGCACATAACAGCAGGGTGCAAGATGCTAGCAGGCAGGGCATACATGGAACGCCATAACCAAGTGGCCGGCATAGTATACAAAAACATCTGTGCCGAATATGGCCTGGAAGTTCCGAGGTCAAAATGGGAGACGCCCCCAAGGGTGGTGGAGAATGACCGAGCTAAGATCCTGTGGGACTTCCAGATACAGACGGACAAAATGGTGGTGGCTAACCAACCGGACATAGTGGTGGTAGACAAACAGAAGAAGACAGCCGTAGTGATCGATGTAGCGGTTCCGAATGACAGCAACATCAGGAAGAAGGAACACGAGAAGCTGGAGAAATACCAAGGGCTCAGAGAAGAGCTCGAGAGGATGTGGAGGGTGAAGGTAACGGTGGTCCCCGTGGTAATCGGAGCACTAGGTGCGGTGACTCCCAAGGTAGGGGAGTGGCTCCAGCAGATCCCGGGAACAACATCGGAGACCTCTATCCAGAAGAGCGCAGTCCTGGGAACAGCTAAGATACTGCGCAGGACCCTCAAGCTCCCAAGCCTCTGGTAGAGGACCTGAGCTTGAAGGATTGACCGCCCACAGGGGCGAGTGGGGATTCATATACATATGTATATATATATATACACAAAACAGTTTGTTAATAGGAAAGAAAGAGAGAGACCTTATTTTTAAGTCACAGCTGACATTTGAGATCATAAAATACAACACAATGTAAAGCTGTGTCACATGCTATGTTTATCTGAACTAAACTTTTACAAGACATGGAAAACAAATAGCCAAATCTGATGCAACTCTTTCATAAGTTTTTTCTTGCTTCATATAGTGAATCATATAGGGCTTATATGATTTACTCATGAAATTGGCCACTTTCGTATATTGTTTTAGTAAATATCCAAAACATACAAGTTTCCTTTATATAATTTTTCAAGGGATCTTATATCTGTTTTCACTCTTGTATGCTTTTCATACAAGTTTCACACAAGACAGATACAAACTTTATAACATTTATATATATCTTTTCCATATGGGATTACTTGAACCTAAGTGAAACTGAAAGTGTTCACCCAACAGTTTAAAAGGGCTGATCAGCGTGCACTTGAACTGTAGTGGTGTGCGGATCAATACCAAGTCGGCATCGGTATAGGATCGATACTAGCCCCTGGAGATCGATTCTTTACTTTAAGTCCCGCTCTGTTTGCAATGCTGTGCTTTCGGCAAAGATGAAACTGCCAGGTTGCCGGACACGCCGCTCCTGTGTCAGCGCAGAGCAGGCACATTTTACTCCCCTTCCCCCCCTTGTGTTTAGATGTTGCGCTGTCACGTGACGTGACTTAGCCGCTTTGGGGGTTGTTAAGTTTTTACATATTAATTATATTTTCACTAGTTGTTTTTGCTGTTCAGTATATTAATTGCAATTTTTGTATGATAGTTTCTCAACAGTACTTAAAATCTGTTTACTGATTTGCAAGCACTTTTTATTTAAGATTTTTCTTAAAAAAAAAAAAAAGACAACTGTAAACCACCACGGCAGACCTGATAGCATTTAATGCTTTGCAGCATCATTTATTCTTACAATAATTACACGGTTGCTGTAACAGTACATTCAATGGCTGCACCTCTCCCGCTGCCAGCCATACATATCACCACCACCAAAAAAGACACAAGCAGAGCCCAGGTTTTAAGCTGGCGAGGGGTCATTGTAGATGCCGTGCAGGTGATGCGGACATACCCCCATCGCCGGACTGAGGCCGGGGAGCCATCTGGCCGAACATACTTCCCCTCCGCGAGCGGACTAGGGAATCGGCTTGGACTAGTGACGGGGTGGTTCCGGGGGCTGCCCACACCTCCAGCAGCAGCCCGGAGCTGGTTCAGTGGAGCCGGGGCTCATAGGCTAGCATGCAGGACCACTTAGCGTGCTAGCCTATGTTGGAAGAGAGACCGGACCGGACAGCATGCTGCTCTCAGGCGTGGCAGGACCCCCGCGCATCTCGACCTCTGTCTCCAGCTTGGCTGTGTTTAAGTATCTCAGGGTCTTGTTCACAAGTGATGGGAGAAGGGAGCGGGGGATCGACAGACGGATTGGTGCAGTGGCTGCAGTGATGCGGACGCTGTACAGGTCTGTTGTGGTGAAGAGAGAACTGAGTGTAAAAGCGAAGCTCTCAATTTACCGGTCGATCTACGCCCCTAACCTTACCTATGGTCACGAGCTGTTGGTAGTGACCAAGAGAACGAGATTGCGAATACAAGCGGCGGAAATGGGTTTCCTCCGGAGGGTGGCTGGCCTCTCCCTTAGAGATAGGGTGAAAAGTTCAGCCATTCGGGAGGGGCTCAGAGTCCTCCACATCGAAAGGAGCCAGTTGAGGTGGTTTGGGCATCTGACAAGGATGCCCCCTGGACGCCTCCTGGGCGAGGTTTTCCTGGCATGTCCCACCGGGAGGAGGCTCCTGTGGAAGACCCAGGACACACTGGAGATATTATATCTCTCCGCTGGCCTGGGAACGCCTTGGTGTTTCCCCAGATAAACTGGAGTTGGTGGCTGGGGAGAGGAGGGAGGTCTGGGCTTCTCTGCTTGGGCTGCTTCCCCGGCCCCAGATAAGCGGAAGAAAATGGATGGATGGATGGATGGATGGATGGATG
>NC_031985.2:10743886-10809410 GCF_001858045.2 Oreochromis niloticus
TGTAGAAGCAACAGTGCGGATCTGTGGCACAAGGCCTGTTACAGATGAACCTGCATACTGGTTTTTGCTGGGTAATGTGACCAAGATACAGCCAGTGGTTGGCCATAAGATAGACTTCTCCTCTTCAGCTGCCCAAAAAAAGGCTCTTGATCAAAACATAAACAGACCATCCGTAGTGAAAGGTAAAAGGAGCCGTCCTCAAAAAAGAAAAATCCCACCTGCTACTGTGGAGGAGTTGTCACTGCTATAATGCCATAATGTTTTATCTAGGGGTCCAGATTTATGCCTGAAGTGCACTGCCATGTAAATAATTTGCATTTACTGAATATGTACTGACTGAGTACCACTGTTCAAAAATTTAATAAAGAAACAAACTAAGTTTTGCCTCTTTTTTTATTATTAAAACCACTTTATAGAAAATCACATCAGTTACAATGTAGAATCCATGTCATTTATAGTTTATAAAAGACAAAATGTTTACATAAAATCATGACAGTGTTTATATGATATCACGCACTACTAACATTATTTACTGTATCTTTTGAAAAATAAATACCACTATTTATACAGCAAAAGACTTAAGAATATTTAACAGGAGCAAGTTTCATTTTCCCTGGTTTTACTACCACACTGTTCAACAAACGCAGCAAACTTTCACCATCTTATCCTGAAGGGTCACCTCTTCACCCTCACATGGAAGAAGTAATCTGATTGCCATGGTGGTATGTTTGAAGCAGGTCCCTTATGTAGCGCTGGAACCCAGTCACGATGTGTTTCATCCATTTCATAGGCTGGTTTGCTGCAATAATGCCAAATAATTAGAAACTCTATAAATAGAAGGTTGTTCCGCAGAATCACTCAGTAGGATGTTTGTTCTACTTTGCTATGACCTCAGAGCGCATCGAAAATAAAACTAATAGGCTATAAAGAGTGATACGAACATATTTAGAACTTACCGGAATGAAAATGTCTGGAGCACCAACAGATATTTGGAGATGGAAGAGAGCTGGATATCACCTCGTCTCACAGCTGCTATCCAGGCTAGACGCCTTCATTTGGTAACATCGATACACGAGCTGCCTCATGTTGCTTCCAGGTTGGGAAAGAATGAAAAGATAAACCCTTTTCAAGCTTATTCTCTTGCCGGTCGTGCGATCGAACATTGCAGCCGACCAGACAGCAAATACGAACCATGGCTGTTGTGTGTGCCTTCGCTCCCTTTTCATTTGCGCTAGACCCCCAAAATGGCGGATGGGGCCAAAATCCTTTCCACGCCCACCCCCGTGACATCACGCTCCAAAGCCCTATACAACTACTACGTTTGCTCTTGACAATGTACTTAACTGACTGTCAAAAACTTCAGCTTATAAAATTCTTCATTTAATTCTGGCACACAATGATCTCTCTTTTTAAAATTTTTGTAACAAAAAAATGAAAATTTAGAAAAAGTAATTTAGAAAAATCAGCTGGATGCCAGTCTGCATCCACAATGGAGGTTAACTGAAATGTTGTGCGTCATGATATATGTGTATATAAGAAAATATGTTTAATTTTAATTTGATGGGTAATTGTATTTTCATGTATTTTTTTAAAACATTCGTAATCATTTTTTAAAATAAAGCCAACAGTAGAAATGCATTTATTAAGCATAACATCCTCTCTACACCATGTTCAGTCTGGTATTATATGGGTGGTAATAATCAGCTATCAGTTCTGCAGAACTGCAAAAACTGATGTGCTGCCTCTTGTAGCTTTAAGCAAGATGATTTGTTATTTTTCCATTAACAAAAACATATTTTATTCCTACTTTTTTTTGTCCTGCTGCTACATTTGTAGCAAGCAAGTGACAGACTAACTACATGATCTACTCCACACACAGGATTGTGAGACCAGAGTACCTTATTAAGCCTCTAAAGAAAAGGACGACGGCAAAAGCCAGTCTGTTGAGACATCTGGAAACCAAGGTAAGCAAAAGAGGCGTGTCATAGGTATTAAATAATGAAGCAATACACAAAATACTTCGAATAGAAGAGGTGGCATAAAAGTACAGACATTCTGTACTTAAGTAAAAGTACAGATACTAGTGTTAAAAATACTCTAGTAAAAGTTTGTAATTGAAACGCTGAAAAATATTTTTGAATTTGAAATTTATTCTACTTGCCTTAAACTGTAACCAAAATATGAAATGAAAATGGTTTGTTTGGTTCATTGCGAATGGTTCATTTGGTTAATTTCATGTATTTGGTGGTTGATTTGACGCAGCAGTCAAAGTGGAGGTTAAAGGGTCAGAAGTGTCAAACACTGTTTTGTTTTTTTGTTTTTTATTTTGTTTTTTTTGCAACTGTGACTGAGTTCCAGAGCCTTGGAGGCGTGGAGCTGTGGAGGCTCTGGAACTCAGCTTTGATCATAGAGAATGTGATTCAGGAGGATGTGTCTGAAGATGAAGATGAATACCATCTTCAGGTTAATTCTCAATCTAATTGTTCCGAACCAAATGAGGAAACTGCTATCCTTATCCCTCCAAGCAAGACAATCATATCTAAAAATGGTGGAATATAGTGGTCGTCATCATCAAATACACATCAGGCAAAACTGTCTGCACAAAATATCTGTATTTTCTGTTGCATCTATTGTAGAAGGTGACTTTGCCTATAAACAGAAAAATGAGTAGGAAAGAGGATAAGTGGGATGAGATGGACTGCAGATTGAAGGCAACGGGGCCAACAAGTGCTCAGCATCTGTAGGAACTCCTTCAAGACTGTTGGATAACCATTTCAGGCGACTACCTCATGAAGGTCATTGAGAGAATGAAAATACAAACAAACAAACAAAAAACCCACTGATTGTTTAGGCTTAAATTAGTTTGATGTTTGAAAATTTGTAGTGACGTGAAATAATATCGTTGCTCAAATGTTAAACCAAAAGCAAAGACCCTGTTCCATATGTTCTGTTCTGTGTTTACTTTCACAGTGACAAAGCTGAAAAACCTAATGGAGGATATGGACATTGAACAGTACTATGGAGAGAAGCTATCGCTTGGCAGAATACTTGAGATTGATAAGAAGACCATCACTGATCAACCTGTCAAGAGTAATTCAGACCTTCCTTTGTGTTTTCTAAAGAAACTGATGATGGTTAATGTGACAGCGAGAGATGTGAAATCAGTGTGTGAATCAGACTCTGATGATAAATCACGGGATTCAAACTTAGATCTTGATGATCTGTTTGAGAGCCCAAACACTGGTAGCAAGCTAAACCCCCTTGACATAATCACTGGTCTCTTTCTGGGTTCTGATGTTTTTGTACAGCAAGAAATGGCACTAAAAATGTCCATGTGTCAGTTCTCTGTTCCTCTGCTGCTTCCTAACCATGACACCAATCAGTGCACACTCATGCTGTGGGCCATGAGGGACATTGTTAAGAAGTACAGACCTCAGTCTCTGTCAAATTCCAAGGGCTTCATTGAAGACAGAATTGTTCTCTCTAAACTTCCAATGATCTCTTTTGTCAGACTGGGTGAGTGCTCCTTGTCCAAGTCAGAGATTCTCAATAAACTTCTGAGCAATTCTCAGCAGTACCATGATACCTTTGTTCATCGCAACATGGAGTGTGGTGACAGTCCAAAGACAATATCCAACGGAATGACTGAAATGACTTGGTATCTTCCGTGTGGAAACCCTAACATTGATATTTTCAGTGAGCCAGTGGCTGTAGCTAACCTTCGTGGGGACATTGCTTCATTTGTAACACAATACTCCTTTTTGTGTCAGACATCTGCAGCAGTTTTTGTGTTCTTTGACCATTTAGATGCTGAGTTCAGTCTACTTACCAACCAAAAGCACAAGGGACAGATCTTCTTAGTGGGTAACTATGAGAGTAAGCACTTCAGTAAAGATGCTCTGAAAAACTTAGCTGCTGAAATGGGTTTGACTAAATACAACATCATTATTAAGACAAAACTGAAAAATGATGCTGACTTGGTAAAAGATCTGAGAAAAACAATCACAGATGTAGTTGAAAACACAAGGATGAAGATGACAATAGAGCAGATGGCAGACATTGCCCATGAACTGGGGATCCTGGTTGATGAAGACTCTCCAGAGTGCCAGACTGCAAAGAAAAATGCAGAAGCCATCACTGCTGAAATTACAGACATCCTTAAATACAAAGAGGATCAGCTTCCCCGGCAAGGCCAAATATGGAAAGAACTGACCTGTTTAGAGAAGGAAGAATTTCGACTTCGAAATGTTGGCTCTGAAAATATAGAAGTTTACAAAAGTGAACTTCAGCTAAAGAAACAAGGGATGCGGAAAAAGCAGATCAAGTATGACATGTCGACGGCTATGACATGCTTCATAAACGCAATATCAAGCCCAGGAACAGAGAGGTTTTATTTCCTGAAATGGATGCGAATGAACCTTGATAACCTGTCTCGTATAAAACTGTCTGAACTTCGGGAGAAATATAAAGAAATATCCAAGAACTCTGAGAACAAAGAGGAGATCAAAGAAATTGACAGACAAATTTCCAACAGCTCTCTGGGGACTGAACACTTCTTCCGTGAAATGGGTCAGATCTATGAAGCTTCACTGTCCCTTCCAAAAACAGATCGAGCTCGTAAACAGTTGCAGCATCTGCCCAAACTGTGTGCAGAGTTGTTACTTGATGGATTTCCTCTTGAGCTTGTAGATGGAGATGCATCCAACATCCCTCTCAGATGGGTGAGTGATGTTCTCTCTCAGCTCAGTGACTTGGTGTCTCCAAACAGAAAAATACTGGTAGTCACAGTTCTTGGAGTTCAGAGCACAGGAAAGTCCACTCTCCTTAACACCATGTTTGGAGTGCAGTTTGCAGTCAGCAGTGGTCGATGTACTCGAGGTGCCTTTATGTTGCTCATCAAAATCAATGAAGACATGAAAAAAGTCCTAAACTGTGACTTCATGGTGATCATTGACACTGAGGGCTTAAAGTCACCAGAACTTGCACAACTGGACAACAGTTATGAGCATGACAATGAGCTTGCTACACTTGTTGTGGGGCTGAGTGATGTCACAGTTGTCAATGTTGCAATGGAGAATTCAACTGAAATGAAGGACATCCTACAAATAGTTGTGCATGCTTTTCTCAGGATGAAGGAGGTGGGAAAAAAGCCGAAATGTGTGTTTGTTCACCAGAATGTGTCCGATGTTTCAGCCCATGAGAAGAACTCACGAGACAGGAAACTGCTCCTGGAACAGTTAAATGAGATGACCCAGGCAGCAGCCAAAATGGAAAAGAAAGAGGAGAACAAGAGCTTCACTGATGTGATGGATTACAGTCCAGACACTGGGAACTGGTACATTCCTGGACTCTGGAATGGAAACCCACCAATGGCACCAGTCAATGCAGGGTACAGTGAGGCTGTATATGAGCTCAAGAAAAACATCATCCAACTGCTGGGAAACTGTGAGTCGTCTGCTAATGATATATTGGAGTTTAAAAAGTGGATGACAAGTCTGTGGACTGCAGTAAAGCATGAAAACTTCATCTTCAGCTTCAGAAACAGTCTAGTAGCTGATGCATACATGAGACTCTGCACAGAATTCAACAAATGGGAGTGGGAATTCAAAAAAGAAATGTACACCTGGGTAACAAACGCAGAAACAAGAATCTCCAATTTTGGTAACCTTGCTGGTAAATGTGAATCTTCTGACATGAGAGACTTTCTCACACACTTGAAAACTGAAGCCACCACAGTGCTGTCCAAATGGGAGAAAAAGCTTCTTGACAATCTGACACAGTATTTCAAGCAAACAGAGGGTCATGTTTATCTTGTAGAAGGATACAAAGAGGAATTCGCAAACAGTGCAAAGAGCCTTCGGCGTGAAATGGAAAGATCTGTTTTTAATCAGCTCACTGTAGCAGCAGAAATCAGAGAGAAAAGGGCAGAAATTGAAAAAATCAAAGAAAATCATACAAAAGAGATTGAAAAGGCAGTTTGTGCACTAATTGATGAATGTCGGAAAAAGAATATCCAAATGGGAAAGATAGAACTGGAAAATGAATTTCACAAGATGTGGAGTGAAACTCTGAAGAAACTTTCTTTTTCTAAACAAAGGACAACAGATGTCTTCACCAGCGTATATCACTGCCTGAGAAACAATCTGTCACACAGGGGGAGTCATGTATGTGAATTGTTAAGCCAACAGCGTCTGCAAGACTGTGGAAACGAGCCTTTCAAATATACAAGTGAACGACAAATGGAGAGATTTGCTCAGAAACTGAGTATGATTTTCAACATTCAAGATCCAATAATGGCGGTACAAAAACTGGCTGACAGCATCATAGATGCCTGCACTCAGTTTGTAAGTGAAACAGTAAAAAGAAAAAACAATTACACTGACACTTACATCCAGGATATCTTACAAATGATTGAGGAGAAACTACAAAAATATAAAGATGTTAAGACAGACAGCAAGTTTGAAGTTTCTCTGAAACAGTACATCTGTGGATTTGCAGCCAGAGCGTTTCAGAAAATGCACGAAGATTTCATCCAAGCAAATGATCCCTACAGATGTCTGGAAAAAAACAAGGAAAAGTTTCTTGATGATTTCAAAGATATCTTCAATAAAAGAGACCAGTGTCAGAAGAAGACAGAAGAATTCACCAACAAATGTTTAAAGCCTGCTGTTGAAGACTTTGTGAGTCGATCCCTGGGACCTGATATCATTGATGAAATGCGGAGATGTGAGCAGTTCAGCACACGAATGTCCTTTCAGTATTCAGTTTTACTGGATTTACTTTCCAACGATGATCTTAAAAAATATGTGAGCTACATTGACTCATATGAGAAGTATGTCAAGACATGGATACTCAACAAAATAGTGGAGCACTTTTCAACTGTGTCAAATATATCTGAGTTTGAGTACAGACATCTCCAGTCATGTATCAAAAGCATAAATGATTCCATCAACAAGGCCAAAACAGGAAAGAGTGATGACTTGAAGACATTTGTTGAAGATATTTGTAAAGAACTTGGTCATAAACTGGTCATTTCCCAGGATGCTGTTGGTGCTTTCATGATCCTGAATAATGCTAACAAGGAACAGTTTGCTAAATGGCTCACAGTGTCTGTGAATAAAATGGAAGTTGATGTTAAAATAAAGTTTAAAAACTCAAACTTTGAAACGAAACTAAAACACCTCAATGTGAATCCCCAGAATGAGCTTTTCAACAAACTGGTTGGTTGTGGCAAACAGTGTCCATTCTGCAAAGCCCCCTGTGATGCAGGAGGAGGAGGCCATACTGAGCACTTTGCTTTACTGCATCAGCCTCAGGGTCTGGGTAACTACAGGTGGGAAAAAACAGAAAAACTTGTCGCTGACATATGCTCCTCTCTCGTGATCAGTGACGTCCAATTTAAATGCAGTGCCACAAACAATAAATATCACCCTTACAAGCGTTACAAGGAAATTTTTACAGACTGGAAAATCCCTCCAGATGTTAGCCTTGAGGCATCAGACTACTGGAAATTTATAATGGTAAAGTACAACAATGATTTTGCCAAAGAATTTAATGCAAAACCTGCTGATATTCCAGCAGCTTGGAAACAAATCACAAGAGACCAGGCAAAAAAAAGTCTCAAAGAGTCGTTTTAGAACTAGTAAGAGGAATTACAAAATGTGCCTTGTTTTGGTTTTGTTGTTGTTATATTTTTTTCAAATATACATTTATGTTTCTCATGGTTACCTGAGTCTGTATGTGGTAATATTGTACTAAGACAAAAAAAAAAAAATTCCATTAGAATTTAATGTTGTTTTTATTTCTGGGGTATGTCAAGTATTTATATATTCAGTTTTCACCTATGAAGAAAGTTGTTTTAGTTTGTTTCTTAGTAAGTAATCATATTCAGAATGTAGATTCACTTTCTTTGTCCGATTTCTTTTTTGATTTTAATATTCTTTTACTTTTGTGAGATTATTATATTATCTTATGCCACGTTATACCCCTAATTAAAGATTGTGAAATTTTTATGTAGTTTTAGTTTGCATTATTCTCCTGACTTAGAAGAAGGTGATAACTATTACATTTATTAAACTGATTTGTATTACATTAGACTGCTGATTTATGGTGAATGAATGATATTGTTTTATGATGCATTATATTGCTGAGTTATAAGAAATACTGTTTTTCAGAGAATCATGGCCTTATTTGTCTGAATAGAAAGAACAGAACATACTGCACAGGAAGCCAAGGTCATAACTTAGGCTCACTGAGAGAGAAAAAATGTGGATGTTTAGGTTTTTATGACTTTGGAGGGGGGCTGAAGCTATAAGAATGTGAGAAACGCTCAGACACTTCGAGATCTGGCAGACACCCTCCTGTCCACATCTCCCATCTGGACGTTTATGCTAAAAGTGTTGTATGGAATAATGAGAATTGTATGGAATAAAATGATTGTTGATTGAGCATTTATTCACCGAGTGTGTGTGAGTTAAAAAAATAAATAAAAGCAAAACAACAGGCTGGACTGTGTATTTGTCACATCTATTTTATTGTAGCATGTTAAGTTACATTAAATCCGATTTCAAAACAATCTCAGTGTTTTGTTCAATTTAAACACAAAGGAAGCAGCTGTGAGATTCAAGAGTACAAGGACTAAATATTCACTTGCATCTCTATGCATTAAAACATGATTTCAAACTCTAAGAACTGTTTTAGTAAACTGCATCTGGTGAAGCCTAGACTGAAATTTACTTAAAATGTTGTGACTGGTGAAAACTTCTGAAAGGTGGTTGGACACCCATTTTTCTAAAATTTTACTGATAAAACGCAATTTTGAAATTTCACTTTCAGCTATGCTTGAAAAAGTAAATTCTGTCATTCATCCAGGAGAAAGATTTAGCAGAGGTGGCATTTCTGGTTTTAAAAGAAACCACTTTAACAAATACAGATACACAGTCATTATTAAAAGAATGCATGATATGATATTAAGATCTTTGTTCAGGGCAAAAGTATCATAAACATTAAAAAAGCAGAAAATATATCTGATGAAAGATTATTAAAAATACGAGAGGTAATTATGTGATGACCAGTAACAGGATTCAAATCAGAAAGTAAATTAAAAACAACACGCATGTGGTCAGGACGGTCAAACGTCCTGAGAATAAAAAGACTCAGTGTTCCGACCCAGTGTGAAAACCATCTAAAACATATCCCTTGTTGTGAGTGGGCCCTGACACATGCTGGGTTAAATTAATAGATTTCATCCAACTGATGAATTTTATAGAAGGTTTGTCTGTAGCATTATCTATGTGGACATTAAAATCACCCACAATAAGTTTTGACAATTTGAAAATCAAAGTCAGTAAAACTGATTAGTTTCAACTTTAACCGGAAGCTCAAATGATAAGAAGGTTTCTGTGCACACTCAACAGCACAAGTGCAGCAAGGCCTGCAGGTCCCAAACAAAAAGGTGCGCTGAGAAATGAATAATCTTTAGGACAAAGATCATTGAGGGGGGTGTGATCAAATTCAGTCTGCCAAGTTTCAGTCATAAACAAGAAATCAAAGTCTTTGGACTCAATCAGATCATTATTTTTTCTCCCAAGCAGCTTCACCTGGACTTCAGCCCTTCTTCCCTTTCTCTATCTGTAGCTCTACTGGGGTTGGCTGATGGGACAAAGAGGTGATTCTGAGATTCTGAGAGTGAGATTCCCTAAGAAATGGAAGAGAAAGATTCATTCCCTGCTCCTTTGTGACCTGTTTGACACAAAGTCAAATTATTTTCCTCTTTAAAGGTGACAAGGAAATCTTCTCTCTCCATTGCTTTAGGATCTGGTTAATTTGCTCTAGTAGTACCATATGTTTGACAGGACAGCTCAAGCAAATTCTGTTTATGGTAAATGGACTGATTCTTATATGGGACTTTTCTACTCTCCCGGAATATTCAAAGCGCTCTATACAATATGCCACATTCCCCCAATCACACCCACTCATACAAGCACTTCTAAACGCAAGTGCAATCTAACCAACATTCACACGATGAACACAGGGTAACTTGGGGTTAGTATCTTGCCCAAGGATATTTGGCATGCAGACTGGGGAAGCCAATGATCAAACCACCAACCTTCCAATCAGTAGTTTATCTGCTCTACCACCTGAGCCACAGCCACCCCAGTTTACAAGTCAGCGCTAAATACTGATGAATTTTGCACACAGTAAGGATCAGTAATCCTGTCTTAATTAGAGCAGTATGGTTGATTTGTCACAAACTGAAACTGAAGAAAAGCAAATCAAACCTGTTACCTTTGCTGTTCTTAAGTATAACTTTCTCCATGTTCTCTTTAGGAGAGTGAGCTCTTATAATACAAAGCTTGTTCAACATAGCCAGGATGTTCTATTATCTGGCTCCACTTACCCTAACATTAGCAATCAGGATAAATGGTTACATAAATATGGTTATCGACTCGCTAACCCTGGGTTTTCTCTGCACGAAAGTGGTCTCCCTCCAGGGCTTCCCCAGAGGCTAAGCTTGGGATTTCAGCTAGCTTTGGACCCCTGGAGGTTATGGAGCATTTACAACCTGCACAGCCAACCCATTCACCTCCATCAGCTGGAAGCTCAGTTGAGCTAATCCAATTTGCTATGGACACTGCACTACTGTCATATGCTCAGCCACCCTTTTCGTCACTGCCAGAAGTCTCCGTGCCTGCTGGTTCTGTCTCGTCTCGGCCAGAGGTCTTCGCGCCTGCTGGTTCTGTCTCTGTGTCTTCTGGTTCTGTCTTGTCTTTGACAGAGGTCTTCGCGCCCTGGGGGTTCTGTCTCATTTCTGCCAGAGGTTTCCACACCTGGTGGTTCTATCTCACCTCAGCCCGGGGTCTCAACAACTGCTGGCTCTGTATCTGTCTCCACTGGGGGGTCGGAGGGGTTCAGCTGTCTACTGTTCCTGCTGGAGGTCCAAAGGGGTTGCTTCAGCCTTTTGTCTGAGCTGGAGGTTGGGAGGGGTCACTTCAGCCATCTGTCTCCACTGGAGGTCTCGAGGGGTCGCTTCCGCCATCTGTCTCTGCTGGAGGTCCTTGAGGGGTCGCTCCCGCCTTCTTCTGTCTCTGCAGGAGGTCCCGAGGAGTCGCTTCAGTCATCTGTGTCTGCTGGAGGGTCAAAGGGGCCTGTCCAGCCATCAGCTGCTCCTGCTGGAGGCTCAGGAGAGGGCATCCAGCCATCAGTAAATCGTCAACGCCAGGATTACTGTCGTCGGCAGCTATTTTCATAACTCAACTGCTGGGTAAAGCCGTAGGTTCATAAGTTGGGTTATTGTAACCAAATATTGGTTCAAAAATCATGACTCAGCAGTTGGGTTGGTAATGCGGCGGGTTCTTCAATTCACTCCAGAGCTTGACTAATTCTGTTGGGTCATAGGTTGGGCAGCTTTGGTAAAATAATGAGTCAAAATTTTACCCAATTGCTTTGGTTGAAGTAAGCCTCAGAAGAGGCCACATCATTCTTCACAAACTGCTGATGAAAAAAGTTACTCCAACTTAAAAATGCTTGATGTCATCTTTTAAAGTTAGTATTTGAAATGAGGCTCAGGTTGCTCTATTTGACAAACTATTTAGAGATCACTGTATACAAAACAAAGAAAGCATGAGATTGGGTCTTGCATTTGTGGGAAAAAAGTAAAAAAAAAAAAAAAAAAAGGAACACAGGCTATCTAAACTATTTCATTTAATTTAACCTAAATGACCTCTATGTTGATAACAACATCTTTTCATTTTAAAATTTAAAGGAAATTATAATTTGTCCCATTTAGATTTTTTAAGGATAGATTGCACTAATACATTGATCCCCTTTTTCCTTCGTTCACTAGGGTGTGTCCCTGCGCTTAGCTTACTTGCTACTAATGAAATAATCATGGCGACAGGAACATATGTGAATATTTATACTGCCACCACCAATATTTAGGCACCATCTTCGATCCTCAATCTGAGACCTCGGTAGCTTTAAGGTCTGCCACTCCGAAGTTTATGTGTAATCAAAGTAAAAAAAAAAAAAAAAAAAGCTTTGTATTAAGCTTTTTGGTTCTTAGTCAAGACAACGCCAAGTTGTTAAAAGGTTAACCTGGCGGGGCTGCGATTGTCGGCTGCATTCGGACCCTGCTGAGTATACAGCTAATCTGCTCTTCACTTAGATGGAGGCAGTGCTAGCTACTCTATGACACTGGGTAAAAGCAGCCTTTGACTTTACAGACGAAAGTCACCGACTTAATTGTCCAAATGATCGGTCGAGGCTACACAAGCTGTGCAATCACACTTGTTTATATATATATATATATATATTTTTTTTTTTTACCAATATCTATGTACATTCACTTTAATGAAAATTAAAAATGAGAAATGTTATCCTTGCAAACTTTTGAGTATTGTGATGGACCAGGCAGTGAAGGAACGTCAGGCACAGGTTAAAGTGCAAAAAAAAGGTTTTTTTTTTTTTTTTTTTTTTTTTATCCTTAAACACACTCGGTTAAATTATGCAGAACATTCAAAATCTTGGGCCCATAAAAGTGGTCAAAGTAACAGAACTCTTCTCAAAAGCTGGCAACAAACAATACTACTAACTTAAACAAACTAACCTACCTAAACAAGACAAAGGGGAAACTAAAACAGTGGCTGATCAGCCAACAAAAACACAGAAAGGTGTAGAACACATAAAACCCAACTAAAACTAACATAAGAAAATTCCATTTCCCACCATGATCCAGAATTGTGGTACAACCCAATTTGCAGGTCTCCATATAGGTTTGCCCCGCCCCTTTTCCACCTTTTAGCTCATCAACCAAGGGACTGGGAGCAGCTGCCACTGAGGTAAAACAAAGAAAGATTAAAACATACATACTGTTAAACATCAACACTTCACCGAGTTCTTTTGACTCCTCAGAGGCATCCGATGGAAGACAAAACACTGCTCAGTAGACCATTAAACACTTTATTCTCTTACACAATTACTTCTAGAAGGGAGATGCGTCCTGCATGACACGTTGCCGCGGATTTCAAAATGGTGACGGGCACTTGACAGTGACTTGACACCCTATTCTAGTCTAAACAATGGCATTTCCAAGTTTCCACTACAAGATGGTTTGCTCCCTGTTATCTAGTCTTCTGCAAGCAAACGTGGGCGAGAGTGTGAAGGACACATATTCTAATCTAATGTCCACTTAATACTACACTATATGATTATATGGCAATATGATTAATATGAGATTAATATAAAGCACAGTACAAAGGCTGCTGGTAATATCAGGTAATACCATTCTAACATTTCCTCTTTTGATCTGCCCCCATGGCAGATCAACACTATTGCAAATCATCAAACAAAATATCAGCGGATTGACCCTCCTTGGTTCCCAAGAGTGGCATCATGTTGTCTGCCCCAGCATCAGATCCCCCAATAGCCTGGTTAATTACCTATAACTCTCTGATACAAGGCACACAACAACAGCCACATGTTACCAAAATAGCTTTAAAAGTAGATAAAGAAACCAAAATAGACATAATAAAACCCTTCCATTACCCAAAGACAGAGGTCATCCATTCCCCTAATGGATTATTGACTCCCGATTGCTCGTGCATGGTGTTAGACAAGGTCTTCAGGCCTCCAACACTCTGGCCATGGATCCATCAGGGGCTGTATTATTAGGAATAAAAGTACAGCACATTTCGCCAAACATCGCGCACGTGCCCCTCTTTTAAGATAAGATAAGATAAGATAAGATAACCTTTATTAGTCCCACACGTGGGAAATTTGTTTTGTCACAGCAGGAAGTGGACAGTGCAAGAGTTATGAAGCAAAAATTAGAACTCCTGAGTTCTCCAGCTTGTCCTTCAGAACCGAGGGAAGAATGGTGTTGAAGGCACTGGAGAAATCAAAGAACATGATTCTCACAGTGCTTCCAGCGGTCTCCAGGTGAGCGAGGGAGCGATGTAGGAGGTGAATGACGGCATCATCTGCTCCAATGCCAGGCTGGTAGGCAAACTGAAGTGAGTCCAGTGATGAGCTCACAAGGCGCCGAAGCTGAGCCAGGACCAGCCGCTCCAGGGTCTTCATCAGGTGGGATATCAGAGCCACCGGCCTGTAGCTGTTGAGGTCCTTGGGGCGTGAAGTCTTTGGCACTGGAACAACACAGGAGGTTTTCCAGAGCTGTGGGACTCTTCCCAGCCTCAGGCTCAGGTTGAAGAGGTGCTCCATCACACCACACAGTTGGTCCGCGCAGGACCTGACGACCCTTGAGCTGATGCCATCTGGACCCGCTGCCTTCTTGGCTTTAATCCTCCTCAGTTCCCTCCTAACCTGGGTGGTTGAGAGAGACAGGCTGGAGCCTTGTGTTGAGTGTGTATTGGATGCTGTTGTTGGGGGTGGGGAGGAGTGAGCAGGGTGAATAGAGGAGGTGTGAAGTGTCTGAGGTGTCAGAGGTGGAACAGCAGCAGTGGGGGTGGGTGAGTCTGCAGCCGATGTTGGAGACTGCCTCATGGCTGAATCAAATCTGTTGAAGAAATGATTCAGTTCATTTGCCCACCTCACATCCCTCCCAGGCAGAGAGTTCTGATGTTTGTGGCCTGAGATGGTTCTGAGGCCTCTCCAGACTTCACCAACGTTGTTTTGCTGAAGCTGGTTCTCCATCTTCTGCCTGTAGCTGTCCTTCCCATTCCTTATCAGTCCCCTCAGCTCTCTCTGCACCCTTTTCAACTCCTCTTTGTCTTTGGATTTGAAGGCCCTCCTCTTCTGCTTGAGGACAGCTTTAATTTCTGGGGTAATCCAAGGTTTGTTGTTGGAGAAACACCGTACAGTCCTGGTAGGTACGGTGTTATCCACACAGAAATTAATATAGTCAGTAATGCATGTAGTAAGGCTGTCGATGTCCTCTCCGTGGTCGTCACAGATCACCTCCCACACAGTCGACTCAAAACAATCTTTAAGAGCCTCCTCGCTCTCCTCCGACCATCTCTGCACTGTGCGGGTGGCTGGTGGCTCCCTGTGCACTAAGGGCTCATACACAGGGACAAGGTGCACCAGGTTGTGATCAGATCTGCCCAGGGGAGGGAGAGGTGATGAACTGTATGCCTCTTCAGCATTGGCATACAGTAAGTCCAGTGTTTTATTGTCTCTGGTTGGGCAGGTCACATACTGGGTGAAGGTGGGCAGTGTGGAGTCCAGTGAGGCATGATTAAAGTCCCCTGATATTATGAGAAGGGCTCTCGGAGATTGTGTTTGCAGCCTGCTGACCACTGAGTGGAGAGTGTCACAGGCTGCATCCGCGTTGGCCGAGGGGGGACATACGCTGTTATCGCGATAACATGCGAGAATTCCCGGGCAGGTAGTACGGACGCATGCTAACGGCTAACAGCTCAATGTCTCTGCTGCAGAGTTGTTCTTTTACAGTGATGTGCCCAGGGTTACACCATCTGTCATTCACAAACACTGCCAGTCCCCCTCCTTTCCTCTTACCGCTGTCTCTCGTCCTGTCCGCTCGCAGCAGCTGGAATCCCGGTAGTGTCACGCTCGTCACAACATGTCTAATGCCATTCGATTCTGCACAGTCATAAGAGAAGTGGGTCCCAATTGCTCCACAAATCCTCCTACAGCATCATGAGTTAACTTTGCCAACCTAAGGATATTATAATGGACGTAGTTAATACGATCCACATTCTTATTTGGAGTAATTGGGATAAACTCTGCAATCAAAGGCAAATTTTTAAACCCAGCCGCAATTGGGTCAGCCAACTTATAGTCGTCTGGCACTTATCTGGGCACAACAATGCAGTCTTTATACACTGGTGAACCCGTAAAAAAGGTCAAACAAGCTCGTCGAACGCTTCCTCAGAACATGACGTCTACGCCTCGCCGTTAGTTGGGCATTGCCGGGTTTACCCAGTCGCACCCTCTTTTCACCCACTAGAATTAATGGGGCCCCCAACCGCACTAAGGCACACAAGCCAAATGTTCCCATTGGGATGCTCACAAACAAACGATATTCTCCGCAATAATAATACAAACCAGATCATGCCCATGAACCAATATACGTGTCCTTATCCAATGAGGCGTTCCCCCTGGCTGGAAAAAACTTCTACACACCAGTCAGCTGGAATTTCGCCGGCGTCATGCTTGTGGCTAGAAGGTTCAGAAACAGTAAAGTTAAAACAGGTATAATTTCCCTTCTCGGTCCCACTACAGTTTTATTATAGATTGGGGGAAACAGACTGGCCAACATGGTGCAGTTGCCCTCCAGAACCGCCTCCCTAGTTAATCTAAGCATACACTTAAACCCCCAGCTGTCCTCTGGATACAGGGGTGCCGGTTCAGTAAACAAATGTGGTTTGGCCGCTGCACAGTCCACACAATCAGACACATTCTGCTCTCAAGAGTTTTGAATTAACCAATCTAACCACAAATTACTATCCCTATAGCCAGTCGCCATAGAGATCAGCTGTCTGGGTTTCAATTTAGTGTAATCCGCTTCCATAATCCCTGTAAAGTTTTTGGAAAGCAGTGCTGGGGTTGGGAACAAACCTTGTAATGATCTTCTAAAGTTCACCTTGACCACCCCATATGGGTTATCCCAAACAACATCCACTCCTAGAGTAAAATAAACTACCCTATTGGCGATCCCTGTGGGTGGTGGAGCCGTCCAATTCCCCAACGACAGAGTCACTAGATTCTGTGGGGTCCTAAAATCTTGCTGTAAATTCAATTCAATTCAATTCAATTTTATTTATATAGCGCCAAATCACAACAAAAGTCGCCTCAAGGCGCTTTATATTGTACAGTAGATAGCACAATAATAAATACAGAGAAAAACCCAACAATCATATGACCCCCTATGAGCAAGCACTTTGGCGACAGTGGGAAGGAAAAACTCCCTTTTAACAGGAAGAAACCTCCGGCAGAACCAGGCTCAGGGAGGGGCGGCCATCTGCTGCGACCGGTTGGGGTGAAAGAAGGAAAACAGGATGAAAGACATGCTGTGGAAGAGAGACAGAGATTAATAACAGATATGATTCGATGCAGAGAGGTCTATTAGCACATAGTGAGTGAGAAAGGTGACTGGAAGGGAAAAACTCAATGCATCATGGGAATCCCCGGCAGCCTACGTCTATTGCAGCATAACTAAGGGAGGATTCAGGGTCACCTGGTCCAGCCCTAACTATATGCTTTAGCAAAAAGGAAAGTTTTAAGCCTAATCTTGAAAGTAGAGATAGTGTCTGTCTCCCGAATCCAAACTGGAAGTTGGTTCCACAGAAGAGGGGCCTGAAAACTGAAGGCTCTGCCTCCCATTCTACTTTTAAATACTCTAGGAACAACAAGTAGGCCTGCAGTGCAAGAGCGAAGTGCTCTAATAGGGTGATATGGTACTACAAGGTCATTAAGATAAGATGGGGCCTGATTATTTAAGACCTTGTATGTGAGGAGCAGGATTTTGAATTCAATTCTGGATTTAACAGGAAGCCAATGAAGGGAAGCCAAAACAGGAGAAATATGCTCTCTCTTTCTAGTCCCTGTCAGTACTCTTGCTGCAGCATTTTGGATTAGCTGAAGGCTTTTCAGCGAGTTTTTAGGACATCCTGATAATAAAGAATTACAGTAGTCCAGCCTGGAAGTAATAAATGCATGAACTAGTTTTTCAGCATCACTCTGAGACAGGATATTTCTAATTTTAGAGATGTTGCGCAAATGGAAGAAAGCAGTCTTACATATTTGTTTAATATGTGCGTTGAAGGACATGTCCTGGTCAAAAATGACTCCAAGGTTTCTCACAGCATTACTGGAGGCCAAGGTAATGCCATCCAGAGTAAGAATCTGCTTAGATACCATATTTCTAAGATTTTCAGGGCCGAGTACAATAACCTCAGTTTTATCTGAATTAAGAAGCAGAAAGTTAGCGGCCATCCAGGTCTTTATGTCTTTAAGACATTCCTGCAGTTTAACTAATTGGTCTGTGTTACCTGGCTTCATGGATAGATAGAGCTGCGTGTCATCTGCATAGCAGTGAAAATTTATGCTATGTCTTCTAATGATGCTGCCTAAGGGAAGCATGTATAATGTAAATAGAATTGGTCCTAGCACTGAACCCTGTGGAACACCATAATTGACCTTAGTGTCTGAAGAGGACTCTCCATTTACATGTACAAATTGGAGTCTATTAGATAGATATGATACAAACCACTGCAGTGCAGTACCTGTAATACCTACAGCATGTTCTAATCGCTCTAATAGGATATTATGGTCAACAGTATCGAATGCAGCACTGAGGTCTAGCAGGACAAGCACAGAGATGAGTCCACTGTCAGAGGCCATAAGAAGATCATTTGTAACCTTCACTAAAGCTGTTTCTGTGCTGTGATGAGCTCTGAAACCTGACTGAAACGCTTCAAATAAGCCATTCCTCTGCAGATGATCAGTTAGCTGTTTGACAACTACTCTTTCAAGGATTTTTGATATGAAAGGAAGGTTGGAGATTGGCCTATAATTAGCTAAGACAGCTGGGTCTAGAGATGGCTTTTTAAGTAAAGGTTTAACTACAGCCACCTTGAAGGCCTGTGGTACATAGCCGATTATTAGAGATAGGTTGATCATATTTAAGATTGAAGCATTAATTAATGGCAGGACCTCTTTGAGCAGTTTTAAATAAAACCTGTCCCCCCAACTCTCTTGATTTTGGGTCTGTGGTTTCCAGCTTCCAGTATACTGTGAGAGTATTATAGTATTTTATGCCACCTTATACTTCTAATCAAAGAATTGTTGAATCATTATACGGCTATAAGCCACATCATGCCTTGGATTAAAAATTGGGAAATCATTACACTGTTTTATGATGCATTATACTGCTGAGTTATAAGAAATACTGTTTTCAGAGAATCATGGCCTTATTTGTCTGAATAGAAAGAACAGATCATACTACACAGGAAGCCAAGGTCATAACTTAGGCTCACTGAGAGAGAAAAAATGTGGATGTTTAGGTTTTATGACTTTGGAGGGGGGCTGATGCTATAAGAATGTGAGAAACGCTCAGACACTTCGAGATCTGGCGGGCACCCTCCTGTCCACATCTCCCATCTGGACGTTTATGCTCAAAGTGTTGTATGGAATAATGAGAATTGTATGGAATAAAGAGATTGTGGATTGAGCATTTATACACCGAGTATTGTTCTTCCTTCAGCCCAAAGATCAAAGAATTGGGATATTTAACAGTACCCCACAACCTGTGACCAGGCACATCTCCCGCTCAACCGTGTCCACCCCTATTGACAGTAACTGTTGAATGAGAGTTGATAACACACCCAAATATCATAAATCCTATAACTTTATGACTGCACAGAAATTGAATGTGAACAAAGTCGTGGACCCTGTAACGTAGTCCAACTCTATTCCACTGTAATAATTTAAACAGGTGTTGGTTTTACCTGATGTGCTGCGTTTGGTTCGTCTCACCTTGACCTGGAATGCTGGAGTCACTGGCATGGTCTGAAGTTTGTCTCCGGGCAACTCACATGCAAGAAAAATCACAGTTACAGTAACAACAATAATAACCCCTAAAACTCAGATAACTCTCCAATTTCCCCAAACCTCCATTTATGATCACTTCTCCGATCCCTTACTTTATACTTACACTAGAACCTCTGTCTAAGGAGTTTTCAACCTTTATTTAGAAGTGACCTTTATCTTCTGAATCGGGTGATTCTCTGCTCCTCTTCTTTCTTCAACGTCAGGGGTTAGACTACCCTTCAGTTCGTTGCATAGATCAGGGGATTATTCTGCCCCGGGCAAGGATCTATGTTTGGGGGTCTCAGCCGAGTCCCCCTTTTGCAGAGCCTTTCAGACCTCCTAGGCTCCTCCGCCGCAGCACACTGACTCCAGTGATACCAGGTTTCACCTTTCCCTCTCAGCTGGACTGCATGTGAGGTCCTGGTCACCACTTCGATCGGGCCTGTCCACCTCGGCTCATTCCACTTCCGCTTATACACCTTCAGCCACACCCACTTCACCTCCGGCATCGTCTGCTCCTGTCCTTGATCTGGGGTCACCTGTGATGTAAAACTTGAGACAAGAGCCTTGAGTGCTTTAAATTGCTTAACATATTCTACCCCGGGTGCCTCCTCCCTCAAAGCTGGGATCCCCATGGTGGGCCCAGGAAATTGTCTCTCCGTGAACCCGGTGGACTGATTTACAGAGCATCTAATGCTCATCAGGGCTATTGGGAGTGCGTCAACACAATCCATTTTTGTCTGTGAGTTTTGCCAATTTGCTCTTCAAATTTTGGTTCATTCTTTCCACCCTGCCCTGAGATTGTGGATGATAAACAGTCCCAAATTTATGTTGGAGCCCCAACATACATTCCTACTCCTGCAGGTGTCTGTTTTTAAAATGAGTCCCATTATCTGATGTAATTCTTTCAGGGAAACCATGTCAAGGAATGTAATGGTTTACCAAACACTTAATCGCCGTCTTACTATCTTCTCTCCTCGCCGGCTGTGCCTTCAGCCACCCTGTCAGACTATCCACACACACCAGCAGATATCTGAACCCTATTGCAGACATAGCCATTTCCGTGTGTAGCGCCCCAGACTGTGTACTCCACTATAGCCGGGTACGCCCTGAGTTCTAATTATCTTAAACTTACTTAGTTGCCCTCAGTGCAATTTCCCCTGATTTATACATGTATAACACTCAGATACACTTTTACCTTACTCTGAACTATAGATAAGAAACAGTACTAGACACAAGATCTTCTGTTTAAACCAAGCAGGTTTACTGAATGAACTGGTAAACACTCAATAAATCAATAAAGTAAGAAGTCTCTTGCAATGATAAAATATAACAATAATAACAGTTACACCGTTCTTTACCATAATGGGCCCCACACACACTCTCTCTCACACCACCCAGTTTCCCAAGTCCCCTCGGTGCAGGCCTGGATCGATGCTAGGGTGCATAGGAACCAACGGTCCTAAAAGAAAACAAAATGGTGCTCCTACCTGGAAACCTTAGTCTTTTGTCCACAATACAGTCACGGCACGCCGAGAGGTCCGTCCCTTAGGTCGCCAAGCTGCACGCTTACGGTGTGTTCACACCGTACCTGGGTCCATCAGGTCCTCCAGAGGTGTGAGCAGTTTGGTGAGTTTCACCACTTGCTCCAGGAGCTGCGCCTGGATGACGGCGATGACAGCGATTCCACCGTCTCTCACTCACCCAGTTTGAGGACCTGCTGTCCCGCGTTGGTCCAAGCATCGCCCACCTAGACACCAACTACAGGCGCTCAATCCCACCTACAGAGCGCCTGTCCATCTGCCTGAGGTTAGTAAAAGTGTTTAATACGGTAGTCCACCTTTTATATATTAGCACAGGTACTACCGTACCTGTGCTAATATATGCTAAACTATCCGTTTACACACTGCTAATATGGATGTGGTATGCTAACAGTGAATGCCGTCGGTGTTTACTGATAGCAAACTGTGGTACTGAGACGACTGTTTATAATATTTCTAGTGATACTCGAAAGGTCTCATCAAGTCCCGATTTAATTTGATTTATGCTATGTTATCAGTGTTTGCAATGATAGCATGGCTGTAGTGTCTATCAATGTATGCTCTCGGTGTTTGCTGATATCAAACTGTGGTATGAGGCCCACTGTGGGTTAATCTTTGTAGTGATACTCACTACAAAGAATTAATTCTGGTATAGTTGAATATTTGTATATAATCCTCGCAGCTGTCAGACTCACCAGGGTCACCAGCCTTTCTTAAAACTGAGAGCTAGATAAAATTGTGAACAGTTTGGTTCATCTTTAGTTATATGGTTCTATCTAGCATATTCTATCTTGATATGCTGTCTTATCAAAGGTTAATTTTTCAAAAATATTAACAATGATTTAAGCAAGGAGCTACATGTCAACATACAACTCTTTATTTATATTAATGTCTTACTTCATTCCTACCTGATTGACATGTCTAGGAATTATGAGTGATTGGCACACTGTAGGGGTAAAAGTTGTTACCAATCAAATTATGATATGTTAAAGTTAAAACAAAACACAACTGACTGTTTTATATTATATCTAATATATATTATCTAATTATCCTTATAATTACAAAATGTTTTATGTAAGATTTATGTTTTGTAATTTAAATCTGACATCACAAAAGTATTTTGTAATTTGAATAATGTATTTTGTAACTGCAGTACACATAATACTAATTTTGAACAATTTTGTCCAGGTTCCTTGCCACCGGGGACTCCTTCAGGACCATCGCGTTCAGTTTCAGAGTCGGTGTGTCCACGGTGTGCCAGATCACCCCCCAGGTAGCGACGGCCATCTGGGACTGTGTAGTGGACGACTTCATAGCTGTGCCTTCACCTGGAGACTGGCGGTCCATCACAGAGGGATTCCAGGAGCGCTGGAACTTCCCTCTCTGCTGTGGAGCTCTGGATGGGAAGCACGTCCAGACAAAGGCACCCCATATATCATATAGGAGACACACACATTGATATACACTAAATATTTATTCTATTTCTTTTTTTGTGGTGCCCAAATTTATGCACCTGCTTGACTTTGTTTAAACAATTATTGCACACTTTTTGTAAATCCAGTAAACTTCTTTTCACTTCTCAAATATCACTGTGTGTGTCTCCTGTATGATATATTTATATTTAACTGACATTTTTTATTGTAACAACCAACGATTTATACAGGAAAATAATGGCTATTATCAAGGTTGCCCAAACCTTTGCATCCCACTGTATTAGTATATTTTGTCATTAGTATAACATGAAATAAATTCTACATGTGTCAAGTCGTGTGCCAACATTTGCTGTGTAGTAGAACTGAGACATTAGTCATTGTAAAAATTTATTTGAAGTAATATTAAAATTCTCAAACAGAAAAACATTAAACATAAATATATAAAATATAAGTATTTACAGAGAGACAGGAATAAAAAAAAAAAGACCCAGCTGCTCTCCAGAGCAGGAACAAGGCTGAGGAGGAAATGCTCCATTGTAGACTGGCGTGGCCTCTTCAGGGACACCAGGATGGCCAGCTCCACCGCCGATGGACCGTCCTGGGACCCGTCCCTCATCTGCCTCGGCGCTGTCCTCCTCTGTGGGCCTGTAAAACACAGCACAAGACACAAAGAAATGAGAAGGCTGCTACTAGATTTTCATTTCAACATTGAAAACAAAAACAAAAAACAGGATATAATCAGATTGGTTGTAGACATTTAGTAAAGGTGATCACAAGGCAATCCCACACCGAGTAAAAAGTTATCGGTGCTTGCTGTACATACCTGTGGCTGCAGCAGCAGGAGCTCAGGGACCGGGGAGCCAGGAGAAGCAACAGGGGATGCTCTGCTGCAGAATCAGTTGGTTCTATCAAGACAATATTAAATGTTAACAGGTTGAATACAATAATCATAGAGAAAGTATATACAGTGGTCCCTGTTTTATTGCAGCAGGGGTTCTCACAATAACTAGCCCCTCGCCACGCACTTTATACACTTTCCGGTTCCTTGGTGTCCTCATCTCTGCTGACATCTCCTGGACGGAAAACATCTCAGCGGTCATCAAGAAGGCCCAACAGCGGCTGCACTTCCTGAGAGTCCTCAGGAAGTACAAGCTGAACTCCAACCTGCTGCTGACCTTCTACCGCTCGTCCATTGAGAGCCTGCTAACCTACTGCAACACGGTATGGTACGGCAGCTGCACCAAGGCAGATAGAGTGAGGCTTCAGAGTGTGGTCAAGACAGCACAAAAGATCATCGGCTGCCCTCTCCCCTCCCTGATGGACATTTTTTCCTCCCGCTGCCTCAGCAGAGCAGCAAACATTATCAAGGACAGCTCCCACCCTGGCTTCAACATGTTCAGCCTGCTTCCCTCAGGGAAGCGCTACAGGTGCATCAACACAAAAACCCACAGACTCAAAAACAGTTTCTTCCCCAAAGCGATAACCACCCTGAACTCACACATGCACCGATAACACAGCCCCCCACTTCCCACTTCCTCTATGGACCACCACTATTTATACCAATTCTATGTGCAATAACTGTATATACATAACACTATTTATACCAATTCCATGTGCAATAACTCAACTGTACATACATAACACTATTTATTACATATTACTTACGGCTTGTAAATTGTACATTTTATATATATATACACATCTTCTTCCATATGTTAATACTGTCCATATGTATATAGCGCTGCAGAACTGTACCCCCCCCAGCATGTTTACACTGAGTAGGAGATGCTCTGTATCTCATTGTACAACTGTATAGTGACAATAAAGGCATTCTATTCTATTCTATACACTTTTTTCCCCACACACATGAACATTAGTCACAGTTCTCACAAGTTGATTCTCAAAGTGAAAACCTTTGTAGATTGCAAAACGTAAAAGTATTATTATGCCGCGTTTTGTCTTCATCTGGCTGCCACTTTCGTGCGCCTTTTTCCCTCCCGGTTCAGGTGTCTATTTCCGAATGAGGGTCATAGTTATGAGTGTTTTTGTGCTGCTTTTTCTATTGGACGTGATGGTTATCAAAACCAAACATGATAAATTTGGCAAGCGCAGGAGACACGACACGGAGGAGCTTTGTCAATCAGGCTGCAGAATGCAATGTTGTACAGTGCAATAACAAATCAGCGAAAAAGCGAGGCAGTGACAGATGAGCGGGACCACTGTGTGCTGTTTATTAATAAACAAAATATATTCCTACACTGTAAAATGTAATATTGTGTTTAATTAAAAATATTAAATAGGCTGAACTCAATTTTTATCAATTTGTTATTAGAACTCAATTTAAATAAGTTACCAGTACTTTTTATGCAAAAACGCTGATAAACTCCATTTATTTGAGTTGTCTTAACTTAGAAAAACTAAGTAAGCTGGAAGTTTTGCTTCTCAGTGCGGAAGGATGAAAGATGTGTTTTGAAAATGCCATGTGACTACCGTCCTCCTCCCTCTCGGATCAGTCCGCATGTTCACGGTGCATTTTTTATGGAATATGTTGAGCAAACCTGGAGAAGTGTCAGCTCAAGATATTATTGTTGTCATTGCTTTGGATCTTTACCTGATACACTGACTTGGTGAGTAAATGTTTACTCTTATTCAAACTGATTTGTGGCTTCTCTTAGTTTAGCACCAGGTTTAAAATCTTGCTAGCTAGTTAGTGTTAGCCTAGCGTTGCTGCTGCCGCTGGGCTCATGTTACTTAAAAATTAACACCACAGCCTTAAAAACCTTACAAAACTATGTGGTGAAATTTTCTGTTGATTGTTTGAAATAAATAAGTGAGATAAGAGCCCAGACAAAATTCTTCGGGAGGTGCAGCCGTTAGGGGTGTGGGGGGTGGATAACAGAGCTCTCCGAAAACGTGGAAGCACTTTTGCAAATATGTGATATTTTGATAAATTAAGTAGATATTTGAGCATTACATAGCTACATTGTCGCCTGAAAATATCTTAAAAGGTTATTTTGTGACCCAGAAAGGGTAGTCTGGGGAAAAGGAGGATCGCATTTGTTGGCCGCGGTTGTCGGAGCCTGTGCATACTTGTAAGCGCGGCAATGGCGGAGGAGCGCGGCTAAAAAATGTATTACTTTTTCTGGGTCACAAAATAAACTTTTAAGATATTTTCAGGCGAGAATGTAGCTGTGTAAAGTTCAAGTATCTGCTCGATTTATCAAGACACATCACATATTTGCAAAAATGCTCCGACGTTTTCGGAGACGTCTATTTTTTTTTTCATGCTTTGTGGCAGCTTTAGAACATCTGTGGCATCTATTAATGTCAAGTCTAGCCTTTATTTAACAACATAAGCAAACTCTATGTTACAATGATTGCACAGCCATTAAGGATCAAATCAGTTTCTGAAAAATGTTCTGTTTTTTCTCCCTCTGCTTGCTTCTTACTGTCTTTGAGGCCGATCGGGACCAGCACTCCTGCTGTTGGACAGAAAGACATCAGTAAGTGTTTTGGTTTTCCAATATATTAGCAACTGTCAGTGACATTTATATTAATCAGGCTGAACTTTAATCATACTTTAGATCAGCCTGTTTTACTTATTGTTTTATTTGTGCTTTCGTTTGGGGAAGTTGTTTCTTCACTGATCTTTTCCTGTCTTCTGTTATTAGACTTGAGATATGACTGCACTATGCTGTTGCTGGTGACCATGGTTAATTCTACAAGACATGCTGTGTAAGTAAACAAACAACAACAGTTTGGTCTGCATTTCTTGAAAGATCACGTCCCCCAAACTTAGTTTAGAGGGTCTACACTGTATATAGTGAAGTCTGCAAGTTTTCTAACAGCAAAATTTGTTTTGTGCCCAAAATCATTTTGCACATCATTAGAATGAAAGTTATTGGCCATGTTTGCATAGCCCTTTTTTAAAATGATGCTTTCATGACATTATTGTGTGTTGGGTGGTGGTCAGGGCTATCCAGACTGACAAGTGGGACGTTGAATGTCACCTCTCCGGTGGGGAGGGAGCCTGAGATCGTCTAAATTGGAGTCTGTTCTATACCAAATGCAGAAAAAAATGTTTTAAGAAAGCAATTAAGTTCATGTTCCAAAAATATGATTGTTTGCTTGCAGGACACCAGGAGAGATGAGTCCTCCGTCACAGATGGTGTGGTCAGTGAAGATGGTCGCCTGCAGGTTCAAGCTCATTGCATCTCCAACCCACATCCACTGCCACTGTACTTAAGGGAAGTTAAAGACTTTCTTCTGCACCTACATTTGGATCACCTCGATCCATGACAGTCATTCAGGCAGTAATGCCTGGACTGGAAACAAGCCATCCTTAAAATAATACACCAGCTCATGTGTTGGAATGAAAAACAAATGTGTTGTTTAAATTAGAGACTGCACTTGTGACAGAACAACAAATATTTTATTTTGATTATATAAGTAATGTAAGTACAAAACAAACTTGTGGTAGGCCTAAACTTATTTTCAGAATAATTACATCTGAGACTTTGTTTCATTGTAAGATTATAACAGTGATGGCAATATAATTGTTTGTTGTTCAGCAGAACATGTCCAGTATGTTGGCTGTTATACTTTGTTGTGTTTGAAAATAAAAGTTGGACTCATTTTAACATCATTACAAAAATTGTTGTTAATTATTTTTAATCATATTCAGGTTACCACAAATTGTTTTTTCATTTAGTTGAACTTAACATGTTTGTCAGTAGGTAAACATTTAGTATTGTACAGTCAGAAATATCAAGTTATTGTTAATACTGCAGACTTGCAATGTATAAGTTGTCCTAACAGTCATCTTAAGTAAGCTTTACTTAGTTTTTTTGAGACAACGAGTTTCCATAATTTTTTTTGAGTTCTGGGAACTAACAAGGCTGTACAGTGTACTCAAAATGAGTAAGTTGCCCTAACTTGGTCATCTTACGTAAACTTGATCCAATTTTTTTGAGTTCTGGGAACAAATGAGCTTGTACAGAGTACTCAAAGTAAATAAGTTGTCCTAACTTAGTCATTTTTAGCTAAGCTTTACTCAATTTTTTTGAGGCAACGAGTTTCCATAATTTTTTTGAGTTCTGGGAACTAATTAGATTTTACAGTGTATATGACAACATGCATAAAACCACGGTATTTGTACATCAGTGGGAAAATAGCGGGACAGTAGGCGGGCTTGCTAGCTTTTGCGCGGCTTCATCGGGTCAGTCTGAAAATTTAAAAAAAAAATGAATGAACTTACCGGGTTGCCCCATCTCCTCACTTATGTGCCTCCAAGCTCGGTCCTTTTTATTCCTGTCTCGGTAGAAGTAGCAGCTGGCATCATACAGCTCTGGGTGATTAGCCATGGCAGTGATGAGCTTTTCCTCCATACTGAATGAAGGGCTTTGGCTGGATCTGCCCCTTTGACCTAGGTCAGAGCCACGTCACCAGCCTCCTGATTGGTTGTCGCGGCGCGATTTGACGCCGGAGTTCAGATTTTCCAACTCGAGCGGTTGGCGTGATACGCGCGTGTGCACAAAATCAACACAAAATCTGACACGGGTGGTTTTCTTTGCGAGTCAAACACGCCAGACGCGGTACACTGACGCGCGTTTCACAGGTTTTGGCGTTTTCGCGACGCAAATCTGCTTCCGAATTTTCGCCGGACGCGCAATCGCGTGTCATCGCGCTCTTTCCATTGACTTTACATGTACACCTGACGCTCTGGCCGCCTCTATCGCGTTCGGTGTGAACGCACCGTTACTCCTTTTAAGCAGCAAACCTGATCGGCCTACCTTGGCAGTCAGTAGCCTCCCACTCCGTGCAGGTCAGGTGACGCCCAGCGAAGTCCGCTTTGAGGGCTAACTCCGATTAGCCAAGTTAGCACGCCGCTAACTAAGGATATTTCGAGGCAACAGTGCAAACCAGTCCGGGCCGCACCACCTCACAGTCACGCTCGGTTACTCAGCCGTCAACGTGGGATGATTTATCCTTGCCGTCCATTGGGAAAAGTCTCTGCAGACGCTAACCGCATCTCGTGCACACTTTTCTCTCTCCTCTGCTCTCTCATGGCTGCACTCCGCTCCTCCGTCTCTCCTTCCGCTCTCTTCCTTTCAAAGTAAAAGCACCTAAACACACTTCCTTACCACTACTACCAACACAGTAAAATAAAAAACAGAACTATTCAGATATATCCAACTGGAAATAAAACTTAGCCCCATAAAACGTACACATGTAATCAATTACAATCTCCTGCCCGGGTCTTTGGAGCAAGGGGAAACTTACCCATTTCCGGCTTCACTGTTAACTTGGAGTTGTACTGTCCACAGATCAGGCAAGTCCTCACATGCTCCCGCACATGTCCTTCAAGAATGGGTGCCACCAATGACAGAGATTCCTCCCCATCTGGGTCACACCCACATGCCCTAGGCCATGAGCCTCTCTAATCTTCCTCTCTGCCAGACCCACCGTTAGGACCGGTCTCCCGTTAGGTCCTCTCCATATTTCCTCCACTTTTCTGGCACCCCTTTCTCCATACTGATTTCTGTTCCAGTGTGGCCTTCTCCTGCTCTTTAATGATGTCCTCCTTCTCCAATCCAGGATTTTCCTCATATTCCATACCCATACTTACCATCTGTTTCACTCCCGTGTAACCAGCCGCCTTCTTCACCACCTGATCGGCTACTCGGTTTCCTTTCGCAACCCATGTGTCTAAATCATCATGACCTTTGAATTTGATAATTGCCCCTCCAAAGGTCCTTTTAGAGCTTCTTCCAGCTCTTTCATTTCCTTTTCATGCTTGATGAGCTGTTATGCTAAAGTTCGAAACCCAGCCTGTTTCCACTGGCCCAGTTCCACATGTGCAGCTCCGAACACATATGCTGAGTCCGTGTAGATGTTCACTCTGTCTACCTCCCCCTTTTTTCTGAAACAAAACTCCATTCACAAATACATTTGTTTCAGAAACATCCAAAAAGAAATCTCTGTTATAGTCTGGAACTACAAATCTGCAGTGCGTGACAGATCCTGTTTCAATGAAACAAAGATCTGCACTGCCTCAGCGGTCCAATCCAGTTTAGCAGTCAGGTCCTTCATGCCCTGCTGCTTAACTAGGTCATGCAGGGGTTTGGTACGGCCCGCATAATCTGTAATGTAGTGCCGGCTATACCCTGTGAGACCCAAAAAAGAAAGCATTTCTTTCACTGTTTCCGGTCTGGGATGGGACAATATGGCACTTCTGTGATTGGCCAACATCCCAACCTGAAATTGCTGGATTTCTCTTCCCAAGAATGTGACCTTGGGCCTCACCAGCTGCAGTTTGTCCTTACTTACTTTAAACCCTGCCTCCGCCAGTCTCCTGAGCCCGGTCATGGTAGATTGAAAGCAAGCGTCTGCCGTGGGAGCTGCGATGAGCAGGTCATCCATACTGGACAAGGGTGCAATTCACTGAAAGCACACATGGTTCCAGTATCTGTTTCAGTGCCTGGTTGAAAATACCTGGTGATAGAGCAAACCCCTGTCTCAGTCAAGTGTACCTGAGCTGGCGACCCCTATAAATAAACGAAAAACCATCTCTCAGGGAGTGGTGCAATGGAACACAGAAGAAAGCATTAGCCAAATCAATGCAAGTAAGCTACCTGTGTTCCGGTAAAAGGTTGGTAAGGGCCGGAAAAGGATTAGGAAAGGAACAGGAACAGTTTTAGTTTTCAAAATGTCATTGATGGCCCTCAAATCATGCGCCATATGATACTTTCCTGTGCCGTGCTTCTCTACAGGCAAAATCGGAGTGTTCCACTGTGAGGTTGAGGGTTCTAACACCCCTACCTTCAACAAGCCTTCTATGATCTCTGCAATATCCTCCTCTGCCTCAGGCCTGTGATGGTATTGCGGACGCCAAATTGGGACCTCCATCTTTAACTCAAAAGTCACAGGGGAGCATGCGGTTAAGCCAACATCTGTGGGCCCCTGTGACCACAGAGAGGGTGGCAGGGCGGCCAGGCCTTTAACTTCTTCTGAGTGGTCCGTCAGCTCCCTGCCATGAGTCCTACAAATAGGGCGGTGTTCTTGTACTTGGGGAGAAGGAGACCTCAGGGATCTGAGTGTGTTGCCAATCGGTTGCTGGGGACCCTGGTCCTTCGCCTGGTGTTTGGAATGCACTGCCAAGAACACATAAGGGACCGACTTGTCGCCCATTCTGAACCAGCTCTGTTTATCTTCCGATAACCGGACCAGGGTGGCTACACCACATAAATGTCTTCAGAACAAATCTCCCAAGATCTTCCCTCAAGAAACTCAAAAAACAGATCTTCATACCACTCAATTTTATCATGGTCATAAAAGAGCGTCAAGTGGTATGGGTCAATGGGAGAAGAGTAATGTATAGGAATTTCTTTTATTTATGTATTAATCACATTATTTTATCGTATAATGCCTTGGTGCCACTGGATTTTAACACGTCTCACACCCATATAGTAAGACAAATGGTGGGGGTCTAGTAAGGAAGTTGGAGGAAGCAGACAACTTCACAGGAGGAATCTTTTGTCTTTTCGAGGACTCTGGTAGGTAGCAAGAGAGTGTGAACCTTTAAACCTATATTTAAATGGAAAACTTCCACAACAGTAAATATCCAAAGCCATTATCCAGGGGCGCCAGAGCAAAAAATGAGCCAGGATGCCGTCAGATGTAGTCAGCCGGGCCCAATAGATGTCAGCTGTTTGCCCAATGTCCTCAGACAGCAGCCATTGACCTCTGGTCCCTGTAGAGATGCATGGAAGCTGAGTGCCGTCTTGCAAAGTCACTGTCAGTCCATCAGCCCCACACATGATAACTGCTCCAAGTTTAATCAGCAAGTCTCTGCCCATTAAATTCACCGGAACTTGTGCTGAAATCACATAAGGATGTGTCACTACTTGTGTCACTCCTGGAGCCTCACAAATGGTGGAATATGTGGCTCCCGTATCAACCAGGAACGGCAGAGTCTAGAAAAGTTGATTCTGTTCATCTGGACGTAGCGTTTTGTGGGAGAAACGTTTCGTCACTCATCCAAGTGACTTCTTCAGTCTCAGCTGACTGCAGGTTTCCCCAGTCTTATAAACAGTGCATTGCATAATGACTGAAACCAGCCCACTGAAGGAACAATGGGCTGGAAGGTCAGACCTCCCAGCCCCTGCAGTCAGCTGAGACTGAAGAAGTCACTTGGATGAGTGACGAAACGTTTCTCCCACAAAACGCTACGTCCAGATAAACAGAATCAACTTTTGGAGATTTACTTTCCTGGATGATTGAGAATGCATCAAGACGGCAGAGTCAGTCCATTCACCGTCACTGGGAGCAAGGGATCTGCCTTTCTCCCATCTCCCCGGCCTCTTTGTGGGGTGTGTCACTGCATATACTGCTGCCCGTCCCAGCCGGCCTCCAGGGTCGGGATTTGTGGACGTGGTCATGGTGTCATGTGTGGGTTAGGTGCTTGATATTGGGGTCCCCCTCCGCCCCATTGTAACTGACCAGTGTATTGTTGAGGCTGCTGATGATAACAGTCTCTGGCCCAGTGCCCTGGCTGACCACAGATCCATAAAACACCACACCACCCACGTCCCGCTCCAGGCGGTCCCCTTCTGTAGCCAGGTGCCCCCCTTATACCCTCTGAGCCACCACGGCCTCTTGCCCTACCCCTACCGGGCCCAATATTACCACCCCAGCTGGGCACGGGTGCGGCTGGCAGTCCGTCGTCGTATCCTGGATATGGATACGACGACGCATAATTATTAGAGTAAAAATCAGGGCAATTAGAGTCAGGTGGGTGGTTTTGAGCCACCATAACCTTTGCGGGTTTCCCTTCTTTCTTTCTTTTTTTTTTACAACATGTTGCTTCGCTTCTCCCACCTTAAACCTCAATAGTTGTTCTTCAAGTTCCTCTAAATCACCTTTCTTTTTCTCTTTCTCCAGTTTATACTTATCAAGATGGTGCACCAAGTGTTTCTCCCAGCGATGTGAATCCACCCCCTCTAAATCGGGGTCATCCAAAATTTTCTCTCTCACTTCCTCTGGAACTCCTTCCAACACTGCTTTCCTGAACCACTCTTGATGGAGACCCCTTGTAGTGGGGTTGTGGCCAGTTTGCTCCTTCCCCTGCTCTACATAGTCTCTGGAGTTCTGATCCGGTTTCCACTCCAACTTAGTAATTGCCGAAGCATTTGAGTTTGGGTACATCTGTCTGACAGCATTCCCGACTCTCCTGCACACGGCACCGTACTGCCGTGTGCAGATTTCTTTTCTCATGTATAAATCACATATTTAATCATATCACATTAGTTATAGTAATATCACTTTCTATCTTTACTATACTAAGGGCACTCCTATCCACAGGGTTCGGTGCTAGGACCAATTCTGTTTACATTATACATGCTTCCCCTAGGCAGCATCATTAGAAGACATAGCATAAATTTTCACTGCTATGCAGATGACATGCAGCTCTATCTATCCATGAAGCCAGATAACACACACCAATTAGTTAAACTGCAGGAATGTCTTAAAGACATAAAGACCTGGATGGCCGCTAACTTTCTACTTCTTAATTCAGAAAAAACCTGAGGTTATTGTACTCGGCCCTGAAAATCTTAGAAATATGGTATCTAACCAGATTCTTACTCTGGATGACATTAGCTTGGCCTCCAGTAATGCTGTGAGGAACCTTGGAGTCATTTTTGACCAGGACATGTCCTTCAACGCACATATTAAACAAATATGTAAGACTGCTTTCTTCCACTTGCGCAACATCTCTAGAGTTAGAAATATCCTGTCTCAGAGTGACGCTGAAAAACTAGTTCATGCATTTATTATTTCCAGGCTGGACTACTGTAATTCATTATTATCAGGATGTCCTAAAAACTCGCTGAAAAGCCTTCAGCTAATCCAAAATGCTGCAGCAAGAGTACTGACAGGGACTAGAAAGAGAGAGCATATTTCTCCTGTTTTGGCTTCCCTTCATTGGCTTCCTGTTAAATCCACGATTGAATTCAAAATCCTGCTCCTCACATACAAGGTCTTAAATAATCAGGCCCCATCTTATCTTAATGACCTTGTAGTACCATATCACCCTATTAGAGCACTTCGCTCTCACATTGCAGGCTTACTTGTTGTTCCTAGAGTATTTAAAAGTAGAATGGGAGGCAGAGCCTTCAGTTTTCAGGCCCCTCTTCTGTGGAACCTGCTTCCAGTTTGGATTCGGGAGACAGACACTATCTCTACTTTCAAGATTAGGCTTAAAACATTCCTTTTTGCTAAAGCATATAGTTAGGGTTGGATCAGGTGACCCTGAATCCTCCCTTAGTTATGCTGCAATAGATGTAGGCTGCCGGGGATTCCCATGATGCATTGAGTTTTTCCTTTCTAGTCACCTTTCTCACTCAGTATGTGTTAATAGACCTCTCTGCATTGAATCATATCTGTTATTAACCTCTGTCTCTCTTCCACAGCATGTCTTTCATCCTGTTTTCCTTCTCTCACCCCAACCGGTCGCAGCAGATGGCTGCCCCTCCCTGAGCCTGGTTCTGCCGGAGGTTTCTTCCTGTTAAAAGAGAGTTTTTCCTTCCCACTGTCGCCAAAGTGCTTCCTCATAGGGGGTCATATGATTGTTGGGTTTTTCTCTGTACCTATGAAGTGCCTTGAGGCGACTTTTGTTGTGATCTGGCGCTATATAAATAAAATTGAATTGAATTGAATTGAAATTGAATTGAATTGAACTCCTGTCACCAGTTTGCATGCATGTGGAAAGTTAACACAGTAAGGCCATTGTAATGGGAGACTGTAAACAGATAGTGAGATTCCTTCTGCTTATCAGGGATGTAAATCCTTAGGTGATGGTCAAGCAGAAAACAAGGTCATAATTCTCTCTGTGAGGGAGGAGGTATAGCCCCTCCGTGAGAGGGGCCAACATGCAAGAGTTTGTGGAATGTTCTTTGGGGTTGCTGTCTTATTTAATGAATCATTTCAATGTAAGCAGCCATCTCCTGGAAGTTTTCAGTCTTTTGAATATGTGGCTTTACAGCTGAAGGCCCCATCCAAAGTTGTGTTTCTTAATGTTTACAGGCCTCCCAAATACTGCAAAGACTTTTTTAATGAACCTCAGTGAACTGCTGTCTGTGATCTGTGTTGATTTCGACTGTGTAATTATTGCTGAGGACTTTAACATCCATGTGGACAACCCTCAGGACAAAGGGACTAAAGACCTGAGTAACACTCTGGGCAACTTTGGGCTGACTCAGCATGTAACAGAGGCCACACATAATAGAGGACACACTCTTGACCTACTGATCTCCAATGGCCTGAGCATTTCAAAGGTTACTGTGTCTGATGTGGGCCTGTCTGATCATTACTGTGTTTTCTTTGAAAGTAAAATTTCAGCCCACACAAATATATCAACAACAGTGATCACAAAACGGTGTATAACTGAATACAGTAGTGAGATCTTTAACCAGGTCTTCCCATTAACACCTGACCTGTCCAGAGGTTCAGTCAATGAGCTCGTCAATAGCTTCAATGCTAAAATGTTAAATGTTATGGACACAATTGCTCCCATTAAGGTGAAGGTTATCTCTGGAAGGAAAAAGTCTCCATGGAGAAACTCCACACTGGTGAAAAACGAAAAAAGAGAGTGTAGGAAAGCTGAGCGCAGATGGAAAAAAAAACAAACCTCCAGGTTCATTATAACATCTATAAAGAGAAACTTCACAATTATAATTTACAACTGAGGAGTGCAAGGAGGTCCTACTCCTCTGACATCATCGCCAAAAACAGTCATAATGCTCAGGCTAACAAACCCTCCTGTGTCAGTGGCAGCTGAACTTCATTCGACCATGGCCTGCAATGACTTTGCAAAATTCTTCACAGCAAAAATCCAAAAGATTAGACAAGCAATTGGTACATCAACAGCAGATTCAGGATATGTACTGTGTCCACCGAAAAACTTTTTAACCCTCTGGGGTCGCCGGACGCGCCGGCGCGTCAAAATCACGTGACCAATTTAAGACGACACAGCTACAAGATGCAGCGAGTCAGAGTCTCCATTCCAACTTGGGTCGAAAGTGTGGACTTCAAACTATATACCAGTTTTTAAATTGTGTCGATAGGCCACGTAAAGCCAGAGTTATGATAAAAAATACACGCGATGTTTTTTTCTCAACAAAACAGTGGTGTTTACAGCGGGAAGAACGGTAAAAACAGTGTTTTCTACAAACGGCGCTAGCAAACACTCTCCGCTTCCGAGTGAAAAAAGAAAAAGAAAAAAACACCCCTTCCCTATTGGTGTTAGAGTTTACCATGTCAGCCAATCAAAAAAATGATATAGCAACATGTGACATTTGGTTGCTTAGGGAGAAGGGGAAGTTTTTAGGAGTGACACCCGCGACGGAAAGCGGGCGAGCGAAAGAAAGAGAGAGAGCGAGTTTTCATATGTGAGACATTAGTGATGTTTAGCGTGTTTGGAGGCTATAGTTAGTTTGTTGTGTAGTTATTGTTTTGTATTGTGTGTCAGTTAGACTGCTGAATTTCATATTTTCTCCAAAAAAAGCCGTCAAAGGCAGATTCCAGTGTAAACGCTGTTCCCATGTGGAAAACAGGACTGATGCACCTCCTGCAGTCAGACCTGCAGGGTTTAGGCCTGTGGTTTTCTCCTCTGTCTTATACTGAACACAAACTACATTTTTTGGACTGGCACAAATAATTTGTGTGCCTTCTTATTTGATGCAGAGCACCTGATTGTTCTGTAAATAGTATTAAATGGTTATATAAAAAACGCCTGAGGCCTTGGCTGCATTTTTAGGTAAATAGTACCATATAACTTTGTTGTTTGCAAAACTTGTGCATAATTTTTAGAAATGTACAATTTCTATTTGCATTTCAAGTTATGAAAATGATTCGTTAAACATGTTTGTGGGTTTTACAGTAAAAAATATAACTTTTTTCCACTCGGATTTTGAATTTTTTGTCTGAATTTAGATCAACTGTGCTAATATAGTATACCAAAATGAAAAAATAACTCAAATTTCAGATATTTGAGGTTGTGCTGAAAATAATGATACCAAACAAGGCAAGAAAAACATATTTTAAAGGTGAAATATAGAGGTAAAATCAAAAGTAGTCAAAAACGGCCAATTATACCCTGGACCCCAGAGGGTTAAACACCATCAAACAGTTTCACCCTATTAATAGCAAAGACCTGGAGGACATCTTAGGTCAACTGAACTCCTCCTCTTGCTGTTTAGATGTCCTGCCAACAAGTTTTTTCAAAAAGGTCTCAAAGACTTTGGAGTCAGACCTGTTACAGATCGTCAACTTTTCTTTAATGTCAGGTGTATTTCCAAAACCTCTAAAAACTGCTGCAATTAAACCTATACTGAAAAAGGACAATCTTGACAAGACACAAATGAACAACTACAGGCTGATCTCAAATCTCGCATTTTTAAGTAAGATCATTGAAAAGCAGTTTCTCAACAGCTCAATTACTTCTTAAAACAGAATAACTGCTATGATGCCTTCCAGTCAGGTTTTAGACAGAACCACAGCACTGAAACCACACTGACCAAAGTGTTTAATGACATATGTCTGAATACAGACAGTGTAAAAAAATGTCAGTCTTAGTTTTACTGGCTCTCAGTGCAGCATTTGATACAGTTGGCTACAACATATTACTCAAACGACTGGAGAACTGGGCAGGTCTCTCAGGAACTATACTAAACTGGTTCAAAACATACTTAGAAAACAGGAAATACTTTGTATCAATAGGTAACTTCACATCTGAGCAGAAAAGTATCACATAAGTAGCGATGAAAATTATATTAAATAAATGTTTTAGTGTGTTAGTACAGGTGGCTACGGAACTGGATCAGCATTCTCCACAAGCACAGCGGCCAGTGCAAAATGATAGACTAATATAATTGGAACCACACCCAGCCCATGTTTTGGCTGAATATTTCACAGCCTCATTCCATGTACACCTTAACCTGAAGAACAAGCTTCGAGGACAATCAATCACTCCCTGAAGACAAAATGCAGTTCGAGAGCAATGGCTTCAACTTCAAGAGTCAACAAGGTGAACAGACAGCAGCACTGCCCTAAACCTTCAACCTTAAAGGGTTCAGCAGCATGTATAAATGCCATCGTGGATGGAAGCATGCACTCCTGATAACAAGCTGGGAGGTTCACCAGCGACATCACTGTGTGTGAATGGACTTGAGAAGACTGTCTGAGTTTCATATTTGCCATGCTGAGACTTGAAATGGCAAAGGAAGAGACTGCTGACAATTAACTCTCCAGGTTGCAGGACAATAGGTGAAACTCTTGGTGAAAGGAAAAAAAAGAAGAGATTCTGGTATGACAAACCAGTGATCAGAGAATAAATTTAGTTGTTAATATAGTAAATTGTGAGATGCTGTCTGCTTGATTGGAGCGACACACGTGATTTACTGTATGAAGCAAATTCTCTTTTGTGATAATATTTTGAGCATGCATTTCTGTTGTCGGTTCAACTTAGTGGATCATGAGCTGATATGTAAATTAGTTGATTGTTACTAGATCAGGGAAAGATGGCTGGATTATAAAACAAGAGAATAAGATGTAGCAGAGGCTTGAGTTTCCTGTGTCTGATGTATGGGTGAAACTTGCATCCAGTTATACCGGGAGTGCAGAATTATTAGGCAAATGAGTATTTTGTCCACATCATCCTCTTCATGCATGTTGTCTTACTCCAAGCTGTATAGGCTCGAAAGCCTACTACCAATTAAGCATATTAGGTGATGTGCATCTCTGTAATGAGAAGGGGTGTGGTCTAATGACATCAACACCCTATATCAGCTGTGCATAATTATTAGGCAACTTCCTTTCCTTTGGCAAAATGGGTCAAAAGAAGGACTTGACAGGCTCAGAAAAGTCAAAAATAGTGAGATATCTTGCAGAGGGATGCAGCAGTCTTAAAATTGCAAAGCTTCTGAAGCGTGATCATCGAACAATCAAGCGTTTCATTCAAAATAGTCAACAGGGTCGCAAGAAGCGTGTGGAAAAACCAAGGCGCAAAATAACTGCCCATGAACTGAGAAAAGTCAAGCGTGCAGCTGCCAAGATGCCACTTGCCACCAGTTTGGCCATATTTCAGAGCTGCAACATCACTGGAGTGCCCAAAAGCACAAGGTGTGCAATACTCAGAGACATGGCCAAGGTAAGAAAGGCTGAAAGACGACCACCACTGAACAAGACACACAAGCTGAAACGTCAAGACTGGGCCAAGAAATATCTCAAGACTGATTTTTCTAAGGTTTTATGGACTGATGAAATGAGAGTGAGTCTTGATGGGCCAGATGGATGGGCCCGTGGCTGGATTGGTAAAGGGCAGAGAGCTCCAGTCCCACTCAGACGCCAGCAAGGTGGAGGTGGAGTACTGGTTTGGGCTGGTACCATCAAAGATGAGCTTGTGGGGCCTTTTCGGGTTGAGGATGGAGTCAAGCTCAACTCCCAGTCCTACTGCCAGTTTCTGGAAGACACCTTCTTCAAGCAGTGGTACAGGAAGAAGTCTGCATCCTTCAAGAAAAACATGATTTTCATGCAGGACAATGCTCCATCACACGCGTCCAAGTACTCCACAGCATGGCTGGCAAGAAAGGGTATAAAAGAAGAAAAACTAATGACATGGCCTCCTTGTTCACCTGATCTGAACCCCATTGAGAACCTGTGGTCCATCATCAAATGTGAGATTTACAAGGAGGGAAAACAGTACACCTCTCTGAACAATGTCTGGGAGGCTGTGGTTGCTGCTGCACGCAATGTTGATGGTGAACAGATCAAAACACTGACAGAATCCATGGATGGCAGGCTTTTGAGTGTCCTTGCAAAGAAAGGTGGCTATATTGGTCGCTGATTTGTTTTTGTTTTGTTTTTGAATGTCAGAAATGTATATTTGTGACTGTGGAGATGTTATATTGGTTTCACTGGTAAAAATAAATAATTGAAATGGGTATATATTTGTTTTTTGTTAAGTTGCCTAATAATTATGCACAGTAATAGTCACCTGCACACACAGATATCCCCCTAAAATAGCTAAAACTAAAAACAAACTAAAAACTACTTCCAAAAACATTCAGCTTTGATATTAATGAGTTTTTTTGGGTTCATTGAGAACATGGTTGTTGTTCAATAATAAAATTATTCCTCAAAAATACAACTTGCCTAATAATTCTGCACTCCCTGTACACTCTGATTACATGAGAACGAGCTTGTTTTGTGAAATATATTACATGTCACATGTTTTATATTGGGGGGGGGGGGGTTAAATAAAATGATTGGGTCTGTGAAAATGAAAAATAAAGTGAAAAATAAGTGAAAAAAAAGCACAGACCTGGGGAAGAAATTCACATTCCAGTGTGAAAAGCAAAATTTTTCTTTGGGGTTGTTGTTTGAGTGATGGGTTGATTCTGTCAGTTAGGTTTGGGTTGTTTTCTTATTTGAATAGAGGGAGTTTTATTAAACATGGACATGTCGAAGGCGGCTCATTATTTTTGTAACAGTGCACTTAGAAAAACCTGGCAGGTGATTTTGTTTTGTGCTTTGATGAGCTAATAATCAGCTCTTTTGTTTTTCTCTCATTTTTTGTAAACAGGCCTGCAAGATTGAATTAACAGCGCTGTAAAAATTTCCGGGAGAACAAATATAAGGTGGGCTTTTCCAGATTACAATGGGCTGAGGAAAAGGCTACCTGTGGGAACCTGATCAGGCTGTAAGTCCCTCTCTAAAAGGATTGTAGCGACTCGATCCAGTAAAAGAGCATAAAGAACTATTTTCCTAAAAAAAAAATAATAATAATAATAAACAAAACAAAATAAAACAAATGAATGAGCTCATGTTGCTGAGGGTGGAGAATCTGATTATTTGCGTGGGAGTCTCCACTGTCAAAAATATCTCGTGTGAATGTGTGTGAGTGAATGCGTGTGACTGGACCAAGAGTAGGATGAATAAATGTTGACAAACAATTGACCACGCTGGCAAGAGAAAGGGGATGCTTTGCTTTGCTTTGTTTTGCTTTTGCCATGAGCAGGAGGAGCGGAAGACTAAATTCTGGGGATGCTGATTTTGGGTTGCTGATGTTTGCTTTAAGAAAATTCTGTTTTATTGACTGGGTTTAGATTATGGTACTAGATTATATTGTGGGAAAATGCCAAATGCTAAAGGGGAGAAAATTTTTGATATAACTCATGCCATTAACAAAATAGGCCACTGTAGAAGTCAATTAAAGTTTATAGAGGAAAATAACTAAAACAGAAGTAATATTTATGAGTAACATAGGAGATTGCTAGACTTTTCATATAAAATGCAGTTATAGAATAACAAACACTTGTCGAAGTGACCAAGGTTTTTTCCTTTAAAACAGGAGCAAAGTAAGGAAAGCATATATATTTTGGTTAAGTCTGATAAAGTATAATTAGAATGTACCATTACATTAAGAGGAGCAAAATGAAATCAAAATATGCTGTATCAAGAACATGTTATAACACAGGAAATGTGAGTTTTAAAATGAAGTTAGTGTTAACACACAGGTGTTGTTTCTAGGCAGCTCTGAATGGAGCCAGGGGTGTAAAAGATTGAACATGATGATTAGACTGATTTTATTCCTAAACACAGGTTTGGAGGCCCGGAGCAAATATACCCGAGAGGAGAATTGCTGAGGGTTTTACAGAAATAACGTGACTAAGCTTTTCCTTTCAATTTTATAAGAGGTGGTGAAGTATTTTCAGTATTTTCAGTTTTAGTGGCTGGTTTTAGCTTATTTGACACATGAGGTGTGTCAAGAAGGGGTGATTTTGGGTTTAATTTGAAATAAGGGGCTTTATGATCATATTAGGACTTATTGGGTGTTTGATAATTTGGCTATGATAAAAATTACGCATAATTGCTTTTATGCCTAAACTTATTTGATTAAAAATGTTTGTTTTCTCTTTGATCTTTTAGTAGAATAAGCGGTTATAATGATTTTCTTCTGATCTATTGTGAAAGGTGACAGGGTGTAAAAGGTCAATGAAGATGCTTGCATAGACAGATAACATGTACTGTGACTTGTAGGTCAGAGTTAAGGCACATTCTGCTTGGAAACTTTCGCACTTGCAGAAGCAATGGTTTTGTGTACAGGATGTTGATAATCAGATAAGAGGAGAAGAGAATGAGCAACAGGAAACACCTGGAGGGACGTGAAAGCAGCGCTTTAAGTGCGTTAAAGGTGTTAAAATGTTGTTTACTGAGATGAGTAACATTGAAGAATATATATAAATAAAAGTCAAAAACCTGGTTCAGCGTGACTGACTGAATTGATATATTGTAGGGATGACCTTGAGGGCTGATGGATAGATGCTAACACGCTTATACACATAGTTAGGTTAATCCTTTTGATTAGAGAGCCCCAAACATGAAAAAAGTTTGAATAATTAAGAGAACAATTCATGAACATAATAAGGTAGGGAGGCGTAGTAGGGAAAGGTGTTTTGTTTCCTTTGCAGGAGATTTCAGGACCACAGCGACCACAGGGGTGGCGAGATTCCAGGGAGCATTGGACCAAACGGAACCACCAGAAAGGGGCACCCAAAAGAAGCAGAGAGCTCCATAGTTGAATAAAATTTGTTGTTTAGGAAATTAAAAGCTTGTTAAGGTTAAATGTGAGCATAAAAGTATTGAAGAATAATGAGAGCGACTTTAGAAATAGTTTGCAGGATTTCTATGTTAGGTAAATTGCCCAAGAAATAGTGTTAAGACTGGATTTATGTTATCCGTAGAGGGGGTGGGAAAACTTAACTCTAGAGAGGCTGTTTCCAAAGAGTGATAAACGTAAGTAGGACCTTTGACCAGGAAAAACTAATTATATCTGGTGTTAGTAAACAGTGGTTATTGAGGGAGTCAGTTAATTAAGTTAACTAATAGAAATATGGTGACCTTTGTGGGGAAAGTTTAAGAGGGGGTCTGTTAAGAAATAAAATATATAATCTAAATGCTGATTAGTGTGTTTTATGAGAGGCCCAGACTTCAGTGTAAAACTAGGTTGCAGGCTGACAGGAAACGACATGGTTTTGCAGAAGAAAAAAAATAACAGTACAGCTTGTGTCGAAATTTGATTGATGACCCTAGCCTTGACCTTTTGACCTTACCGGAAGTACTCCGGAAGTGTGTAATATGATCCATAAGCGCGGCGAATTGCATCCGGTGAGGGGAGGGGGGAACTCCGGAAGTGTGTATTGGATTCCATACGCGTGACTAATCACACCTGTTGTGAAAAAAATTATGTTTTCACAAAATAATTCATATAGCAAATCCACATAACCCTAATGTACATCTTTGAACTGTATGTTAATCAGTACATGAAGCGTACCTCTGAAAAGAGTCCATCATTTGTGAATTTACTGATTTGTTTTTTAACTGCAGTTTTCACAAACTGCGGATGATGAAATCCTCTGTATTGTAGAAAATGTCTTTAAACTATTGCTGTTCCTACTTACTGAGTTCCCTAGCTACTTCTTTACTATGTGAATAAACAATTTGAACGAGAAAGGATTTAAAGACACATTGAAGCAAAGGCAAAAAAATTTGTAATGAAATTTATGTGACCGTTCTTCCGAAATCCGGCAGAGAGTGAAAATCCAAGAGCTGCTGCAATCCTCTGCATTAATGATCTTTCTGTTTCTCTCCTTCTGCGTGTGTGTGTGTGTGTGTGTGTGTGTGTGCGCTCACAGAGAGGAGGTCACGGCAGGAGTTCCCTGAGTTGACACGTATGAACCATAAAGTCAGTTTGGACTGAGGAGCAGTTGGTAAACTACATTCAGTCTTGACAAAATTACTTTTTTATCCAATGCATGCACAAGAAATCAAATCTCTGTATCACAATGATTTCATTAAAGCCTTATTATTTTATGGGGGCAATATCACAAATTAGATCATTAATAGGGAACAAAAAGGAGGATCACATCAGCAATGGGAGACTGAAGTCTTGACACGTGCTTATAACTTAAAAACACAAAAAACTCAGTTACAGCTGGTAAGATTTGTGGTATAAACCAGACTTTCACAGTCTGCATCTTTACAGGGGTTTTTTCTGCTTTTGTTCACTCCTAGTGTGATCAACAAACAACAACCACAAACACAGAGTCCACTAACTATTAGCCGCTTTTCCCCCCTAAACAGTCAGTTGACTGAGAGAAATGCAATCCATTATTGTGAACGCTGAAGGAGATGTGCTCCATAGTCAAACTTAATTCCGGCATCCCTTTGATGGAAAATTGGTTAAACCATTGCTCAACTTATGTCTGAATGACGGCAGATAATTCTGATGAAAAGGAAACTGACCCCGTAAGCACTTTGCAGCTGAGTCGAGGGCTCGTGGAAATAAGGTCAAGGAGGTGTCCGGCGTGAGTGCGCATGCGGCCTGACATTCCATTTGGGACATCTGACAGACACATTAGTGCAACTCAGAGTGTGAGCAGCAACTCCTGTATAGTAGACATAAGAAAAGTAATGTGTAGTGCTTCTTTTTTTTTTTTACAACCAAGATTCCAGGGCACATGCTTATATGGTTTTCTTTTATTCAAAAACAGGTTAGTTTAGCAATCGTGTAACTGTATCCTTGACCTTTTTACCGGTTTGAGGAGTCGGTTTGGCAAGAGGAGGACGCCGGCCGCGCTGCAGGTGGCGTTCATGTTCTTGGGCGCGATCGCGGCCACGGCGCTGTCGGTGAAACTCGCGACGCAGATGTAGCCGACGATTACGATCAAAGCCAGGGCGTTAGCGCGAGGAGGAGGAGGAGGAGGCCGAGTCGCGGCCCGAGGTACTACTGCTGCTGCTACTACTGCTACTACTACTGCTACCGCTACTGCCGAGGCTGACGATGCCGACGCGCGACTCCTCTCCGGTCAAGAGGCGAAGGTGCCGCGTGTGTCCCAGGAGCAAAGACGTCAAGACCAAGATCCTGTGCCGCGAGTGCCGAGCGCACGTGTGCATCAACTGCGCCGTCACGTACTGTCCCAACTGCGCCGCTTCACGCAACGCCGCTTCCCAGACGCCGCCGACGTCGTAGTAACACGAGCGCCCCTCGGGGGGGTGTCCTAACGACCCCCACCCCACCCTAAACGTTTTTAGGACACCGATGATCATCCTTTTTACACGAAGGAGAAGGACGAGAAGACGAAGACGGTCTCTGAACGTATTCTGCGCAAGATAATACCGACCGATGTGTGAAACGAGTGCACGCGTGCCGTTACGTTGCCTGAAAGAACACAAATGCTGTATGGTTTTGTTCGTGATTGTTTTTTTATTGTTGCCAATAAACAAAGACTACAACATTTCATGTGAGTTGTTTGTACGCTTGGAGAATGAGATTATACTAGAGAGCAGGTTAATGCAGAGCGCCACGTCTCGCTTTAGCCGGCGTTCTGAGGACTTTGCGATTCGTAGCGTGTACGCCCCGAGGGGGTCCTAGCGACCCCACTATCATCATCGTAATGCATACGCCCCGAGGGGGTCCTGGCGACCCCCCACACTAAACATCATAACGCATACGCCCCGAGGGGGTCCTAGCGACCCCCACCCTATCATCATAACACATATGCCCAGAGGGGGTCCTAGTGACCCCCCCCCCACTATCATCATCATCATAACGCACATGCCCCTAGGGGTCCTAGCGACCCCCACGCTAAATATCATAATGCATATGCCCCTAGGGGGTCCTAGCGACCCCCACGCTAAACATCATAACGCATATGCCCCGAGGGGGTCCTAGCGACCCCACTATCATCATCATAACGCACATGCCCCGAGGGGGTCCTAGCGACCCCCACCCCACCCTAAACATCATCATAACGCATATGCCCCGAGGGGGTCCTAGCGACCCCCCCCACCCTTAACATCATCATAACGCATACGCCCCGAGGGGGTCCTAGCGACCCCACACTAAACATCATAACGCATATGCCCCGAGGGGTCCCGGCGACCCCGCCCCACCCTAAACATCATCATAACGCATATGCCCGAGGGGCTCCTAGCGACCCCCCCCATCATCATCATCACCATCATCATCACCATCACCACCACCACCACTACCACCACCACCACCACCATCATAATAACACACACGCCCCTCGGGGGTCTCCACGACCCACGCCCCGAGAACAGGCGGGCGCACAAGGGTTAAGGGAAACAGGCGCCTCAACGGCAAGGCTTTCTCAACGTTGTAATAAAATACACGGCCACAGGGGGCGTTTTAAAAACGCACTACCCCGTTGCACATGGCCCTAGGGGCGTGTCCCCCGCGAACCACGCCTCTCCTTCCTGGCAGGGATCCGCCTAGCGGAAATTACTGCATTTTCGCGCATGCTCTATGGTGCGCGGCCAGCAGAGGCCGCCTTTTCATCCGGATGGGGCATCCGCCTAGTCGAAATACAAGCAACGAATGTAACATCTTACCATGTGTATTTACTATGATTGCTGCTTTATATATTGTATGTCAGTTGATTTAATTACACAATTGTGGCACAATAAACGTGAATCAGAAAAACGTGTAACGTCTATGTAATATGTTGGCCATCGCTTCAAAGCTAACGCTTCAACCGGCAAAAGACGTACAGTCTTGTATATATGTGATTGGAACCAGTGCAGGTTCTTTGGTTTTGCTGTTTCAGAACACACATTAACTATAAAGCAGAGAAAGGAGACGGCTCGTAACAGAGAGAAAGGAGACGGCTTTTTCATAGGACGTATCATCCGATCGCAGTCTCTGGTTTCACCATGAACGCGTTTGACCACAGCAAGACAGATGCTCTCTTCCAGTTCTCCCACATATCTCACTCCACCCAGGAGCACTTGAAGAAAGTGTACTCAAGCTTGGCAATTTGCATGTGTCTGGCCGCTGTCGGCTCCTACGTCTACATCTATCTGGTCGCATGCCTGGTTAGAGTGAGTGCGGCATCCCCCCTCGCAGTCCTGGGGTTGTTGATCTGTCTTTCGGTGGCTACCCTCACCTCACTGGGGTTGTTTATCTGGTTTGCCGTGACCCCCCCATAACCCTGAGACCGAAAGGAAGAGACTTGCTTTCCTTGAAGGATTTGCCTTGCTCACAGGTTTTAGCCTTGGACCCATACTGGACGATGTCATCGCTGTCGATCCGAATGTCATCGCGACCGCCTTCGTGGGAACCTCGGTGATTTTCATCTGCTTCACTCTGTACGACACACACAGGGGCCACCTGTTCCTCCGAGGCACACTCATGTCCGGCTGTTCTATTCTGTTCCTGGTGTCTCTGACGAACGTGTTCTTCGGATCTACGCTTCTGTTTGAGGCGAACACCTACCTGGGACTGCTCGTCATGTGCGGCTTTGTCCTGTTTGACACTCAGCTCATTATCGAGAAAGCAGAGAACGGGGACGAGGACTACATCTGGCACTGTGTGACCTTGTTTGATGATTTCATCAGCATTTTTAGGAGACTGATGCTCATCCTTTACACGAAGGAGAAGGCCAAGAAGACGAAGATGGTCTCTGAACGTATTCTGTGCAAGATAATACCGACCGATGTGTGAAATGAGTGCACGTGTGCTGTTACATTGCCTGAAAGAACACAAATGCTGTATGGTTTTGTTCATGATTGTTTTATTGTCGCCAATAAACAAAGACTACAACATTTCATGTGAGTTGTTTGTACGCTTGGAGAATGAGATTATACTAGAGAGCAGGTTAATGCAGAGCGCCACGTCTCGCTTTAGCCGGCGTTCTGAGGACTTTGCGATTCCTCAGCTGCAATACGTTGATGTCGTTGGGCTCAGCGATGGCTGCCTTGTCATCAGTGTCGGTGCTCTGGGAGGCAGCTTGGTTCAGCCGCAATACATTGGTGGTGTCGTCGGGCTCGGCGATGGCTCGGTTGGCTGCGGTGTCCGTGCTCTGGGAGGCAGTTTGCTCCTCGGCATTGTCGGCCGCATCGGAGGCCATCAGCTCTGCGCCCAGAGCGTATAGGCAGATATAGCCCGTTACCTCCATCATGATATTCCAGACTGGGTCGATGTCCACAACGCCTTGTCTCAAGATGCGAGCGGTCTCGCTGGGACACTTAGCAGTAGGCTCTACCTCGACTCTCACCGTGAAGTCGTGGTCCATTTCGAGGGTGAACCACATTTCGTAATCGTCCTCAGCCAATCCCACATTGTCGTGGCCTGCGCATTTGGGATCGCCCGAAGCCTCGTGTAACTTGTCCACAAACCTTGCTATTGTCCTGGCGGTAGCAGACAAATCCTTAGCGTACTCGGCATGCTCAATGGGGTGCTCATGCACATGACGAAGCATAGCCAGACACCAGCCGTTGTTCCCCGTAGCACTCAGCGAGTGTCTATACAGAGACATGTTAGACATCATGACCTTGAAAGTTACAGTAAACGGCTCGACCGTCTTGGCGAACTCTGCAAACGTGTCCAAGTAGACCTGCCGTTTTGCATTAGAAGTCGCCGACGAGTGCGCACCGTCCAAGAGCACCAACTGCCCGGTCGGGTTCATCTCGGTGTATTCGTGTTACGCTGCTATCCTCTGAGACTCCTATGTGTGGGTGACGGTGTGACTCGTCCGAATGCCGGTGAGCGTAGAACCAGGGGTCCAGTTTTTATGTATTCTATTTAACCATGGGTGGGGTTTTTGCCGAGACCAGAGAGGAGTAAGTGGTGTAATGTTGTTGTGAAACACAGTCATAGACACGGTTGGTTGGCGCATAAGGTTGTGTACACAGTTTTATTTCAGCACCCGTCCTAGACTCTACTAAGCAACAAATGTAGAATAAGTAGCAATGCTCACTTATGCTTGAACATTACATTCTGTTAAATCTACTAACCCTGATACAGGTCCATGTAAGCCAGAGCAACAACAAACGTCAAACCCACACATAGCTACTGTAGGGCCATTGCTCCCTGTGGCGCAAAGCCAGCCGACCCGCAGCGCAAAGCCAGCCGACCCGCAGCGCAAAGCCAGCCGACCCGCAGCGCAAAGCCAGCCGACCCGGAGCAGGAGCTTGTTAACAGGACAGCAGACTTGCGCTGTGTCTACAGTCATGTCCTTGGCAAATAAGCACATCATAGCCGGTATTGTACGCCCCACGACCCCGGACGCCAAGCGGGCATTACCCCGGGCCGCGTACATGAAGCGTTTCCATGTAAGCAAATGGAAATGCGTACAGGATCAGCGAACCAAGACGCTGGCGGTGGTGCACGCATTGGTGCCCGACCGGAAGCTATTTGCCTACTGCGAAAAGGTACAAAAAACCTTCCTCTCCTGGCTACCACCGTACAACAAGAACTTGTGTTCAAAGTTATCGCTTCAAGACATTCTGGACTGCGAACTCGATCGCGGGGCCGTTTACTTTATCAACACCGTAGACTTCACCGGCCCCGATCCAAGTGATAGGGATTACACCGAAAGGTCTTCCACTGAGCCTACATTCGGCTTACAGATCCAAAGCTACAATGCAACTGTACCCACTGGACGTCCTAACTCGTGGGAGACCACGCGTACACCTCTCATGGACGATTACACCCGACGTGAAATGGGACTACCTCCCCGGCGGCAGTCTTCTGCTACAGTTCCCGCCGCGGCACAAAGACCTGAGCCTCGGAGCTACAGGGCGGATGGACCGTCCGTGGTGCAGGCAACAATCGACGCATCTTTCAATGAAGCCCAACCGTCAACGTCCTCTACACCTCCTGTGTCAATCGGACGGCCTACGGATCTGTACACGTGTCCCTGTTGTTACGAATGGACACACATGTGTGTGTTTAACTGCGGACACATTGCATGTGAGAATTGCATCCTGAAAAGCGTGTCAGCGTCAGGGGTGCGAAGGTGTTTCTACTGTAAAATCCAGTGGACGTGGTACCGGTTCGTCCGTATCAGTAGCGTGTCACAGGATGTAATCTGTTCGGATTGTGCTAAGGCTAAGATGTACATCAAGCCTTGCGGTCACGCTAGCTGCGAATGTCCTAATCCTGTTTGTTCAGAATGTGCACGCGGAGAAACGGTCAGGTTGTATCTTTCAGTGTAACATGTGTGACGCATAGACATAGTCTCGCGCACCTGTATTCTACTAAGTTTTTAGCGAGCGAATAGGCATGTGTTTGCTCGCGTTGTGATGTTTGTACATGTATGTGTTGACATTGTAATCACCATTTGTCAAATAAATAAAAAAAAACACAAAGGGGTTACCACGTATCAGCTTGAATTCTGTGTCATCAGCTATGTATGAGTACATATGTGCTGTATAATACCAAAACATTCACAGACTCGGTTTATAGTACGTACAAGACAAACTTTATTTGGGTTTATGTACAGTCTGGAGTAGTAACAACAGATGTGCTCTTTGTGTGACCAACAGTGTATATTATGTTTGGGAGATCACATTGACAAAAGGGAGACATTCACTCAAACCCAACCACCGTTCTGACTCCACGGCACCGACGGCCCTCCTGATCGGTGCGAGTACCAACGTACACCCACACAGGTCCGCTAACCAACGTTTGTCGGCAAATCTGTAGGCTTTTCGGCCCAGGTCGGCCAACGTTTGTCGGCAAATCGGTAGGCTTTTGGGCCCATGTCAGCCAATGTTTGTCGGCAAATCGGTAGGCTTTTGGGCCCATGTCGGCCAACGCAGGTCGGCGGCTCCCGACCCACAGGTCGGCAACTCCAAACCTGCAGGTTGGCGGCCCAAAACCTGCAGGTCTGCAGCTCCAAACCTGCAGATCGGCGGCTCCAAACCTGCAGGTCGGCAACTCCAAACCTGCAGGTCGGCGGCCCAAAACCTGCAGGTCGGCGGCTCCAAACCTGCAGGTCGGCGAGGAAAGTGCTGCAGGTCGGCCAACCTAACGATTACACCGAAGAGCTGTGTGTAGTGTTCCAATAAATCTAACTGTGTGTATTGTTGCAATAAATCACGCTGTGCAATTGTGGTGTCTTTCAACAAAAAAAATAAGAATAAAGACAACTTTCACTGACAACGCACCATGCCTCAAATGTTCTTTATTTTATTTTTTACAAGCACAATACACAGATCAACATCAAATAGTGTAGTGTTTGTCGGCAAATCGGGAGGCTTTTGGGCCCAGGTCGTCCAACGTTTTTCGACAAATCGGTAGGCTTTTGGGCCCATGTTGGCCAACGTTTATCTGCAAATCGGTAGGCTTTTGGGCCCAGGTCGGCCAACGTTTGTCGACAAATCGGTAGGCTTTTCATATCGTACAACATGCAATCACAGGTTTATTTCCACAACGCATGGTGTGGTGGTAGAACTGCAAATAACTAACTGCACGTACTACAACAGTGTACGATGATCTGTACTGTTTATGCATTAGGGCGAAGCCAAAGTAGTTTGTGCGCACAGACCATATGCACAACAGTACAGAGAGACATGGCCGTAAAGTCGCTTTGTGGTCTACTGAAAACCCCCGGTGTTCATCGCGCGGCGTCGAACAATGGCCGAGTCATGAGGACTCCGCAGGACGACTGGCACGACGACGTGATATGTCCGACCGTGAGTTTCCGCGGTAGTTGTAACAACTTGGCTATGGGAACCATCCATTTCAAGCACGTCGCGTCCCAGATCATGGACGGCGTTTCCTCGGGGCCGAAGGTTGGAGACGTGTGTTTGAGGTTCATGCCGGTCACGCTCGGGGACGGGCAGCACTGTGGTATCGTGGACCTGTACAACAGTAACGTCGCGGAACCCAGCAGTGTGATGGCGAAAAGGTTGATGTGCGGGTACGTCGGTATGGAAGAGCTGTACATTCCTGCTATGCCAATACACTTGTTGGTGTCAGAATGGAACAAATCGTTGAGTCGCTTCCACGAAATGATCAGATGCGACGACGCTTCTCGCTCAACTCGCTCTCTGGACACCCGCGGGTGATGCGTAACGTGATCAACATGGCATACAAAAACGTTCCGGTGTCAAGCGAACACCTTGGCCTAGCTACACTGCATTGTAGCTAGGCCGCATCTGGTGAAAGAGGTGCTACAGCTGGTAGGTTCGATCGGATCCGTCCTCGGCGATATGTGTCACACGGGCGAGGTTCAGGCTACGACCGTGCCCCGCGACAAGGGCGCTCCGTCAGCTATAAAATTGTACCTGGTGGCCAAATCGTCTTCTTCGGGGAAGCGCGTTCTTCTAGAAGACCACGCGGGTGTCACCCTCACTCTCGTGTGGGCCGTAGACGAGGACGAGCTCCTTTGCGATTACCTTCGGAATAGCGGACGATGCTACTACGTGCACATCGGGACCGAACACGGCCATACCTTCCGATGCAACGGATCTTGCGTGTGGCGTTACTTAGATAACGCCGGATTCCAGACGATGGTCGCTGTAGCCGATACTGCGGTATCTCGCTACCAGGACTCTGAGTTATCCGGCAACACGGCAGATTCCGCCAGACTCTTAAGGCATGCCTTTTGAGTGTGGTCAACGCGGTATTAATTCACTGGTGATAACACCCCCAAAACGTACATTGCGAGAACAACCATGCTTCCCAGAGGGCATTTGCCTGATCAGGAGTTAGTGTTATCTGTCATACTGAATAAAAACATGACGACGTCGACCATTCACCCATTATACCTCCCTCCTGTGGTATGTTGGATAAATACCACGCACGAACAGGTCCGCTTTTGGAAGCTGAAGTTGTACATGACCTTACGGTTACTTTCAACATGTGTCATTGTTATCACTATAGTGGCTCACGCTCTGCGTTTGTACAGTTGGGAGTTGCTGAGCGGAGTAGCTGCGATATGGTCGCTATCGGTGTGCACAACTCTGATTTTGGGTTTGTACATCGGTGCCACGTGCACCTCGAAACGAAACGACTACGACCACAGTAAAGGGCGCTTGTATCCTGATTTCGGCGTATCTAAAACATCTTCGTTTACACTACGCTTTCAATTGATCGTGGCCTACATGTGCACGTGGCTGTATTGGAGGACCTGCCACGAAGGCAAATGTACTTCCGCCGACGCAGCGGAGTCGCACCTGTACGTGTGGACGATCGGCGTGTTTGTGTGGATTAACGCAGTTGGATTCGTCCGGCTGTTTAGACACATATAACGGGTGTTACGCACAGAAACGGCAAGAGAGCACCATAATGGGAGTTAAGGTAAAAATGCGAATGTGCGCCATCGTAGCGTGCATGCCTTGTGGACATTGGCAACTGCTTCAGCGTTGGACGACTGGTACTACGGATATAGGATACTATTTCTTCTAGCGGAACTGAAAGCCATGTGGTCCTATTGCACCGTGGAACTTAAGATGCTAAGCGAGAAGATCAGGGAAGTGCAATACTCTGCCGTAGCGACAACGGGTAACGCAGAGGTTTTAGCACTTTGCAGAGAAGATCGTGCATTGCACACCACTTTCGACGAGCGACATGAGCACAATGCATTAGGCAGACACAAGGAGATACCGATAATAAATCGAGACCAGTACAATCCGGCTCCTGTCGGTTGGGCTATCCTATCGTTGCTCCTACTGCTTTACAATACGGCCCATCTGGTGTTTAATCCAGTGACAGATTCATATGCCCTGTTGTTTGGCGTCCCAGCAATCACGATGTGCGTGGTGCTCATTAGATTCACTCAGATAGTACTAGGACAATGAAAACTGCCCCGATACTGTGTAACCTGAAGCCTGTGCTCGCAAGAACCGCAAAGTCGCTCTTGGATTCCACTACATTAATTCTGCCGGTCCCTGGTGTGAGTGTCGAGCGCTTTCTGTTCGTCCGTGCTTACAGATCACCGGGCACCATGGCCAGTGGCATTCAAAAGTACAGTGAGCCGCTGTTGGATTTCATAGCATTAACTCTGCGTGCCCTGGTATTGGCGAATGCTATGCTGTGGTTCGGTAAGTGCTATCTGTACGTACGCGCGTTCAGGGCGACACCAGCATCATGACCGGCGGCACACCGAAAGGCAGATGGCACCTGGGCATCGCTTCCCCCTACAACAACTGCAGCACATTCACTGGACTGCGATGCAGGCCCACCGTATTGGACGACAACGACGAAACCGTACCCTGGGACCTAAATCCCTGGTATTCTAAGACCCCGAAAGACAAAGTGCGTTTACACCGCAGGGGTTTCGCGACGCAACCGCTGACATCTCGATGGTTACAAGCGTTACATGCAGAGGACACACAAGGCCGTCGAGGGGATTTGCAGAGCAGTAGCAGGAGCAACAACAACAGCAGCAACAGCAGCAGCAGGGAACCCTCGGAGGGTCCCAAGCTCGACAGGTCACTGAGCACAACCGAAGAGAGTACCCCTGTCAACTCGGAGCACCGAGACTCCCCAGTTGAAATTGTGGTGCCAAAGGACAGGTCTATGGAGCACCGCCTGAAACAGAAAGCGAAAAGCCATCGCAAAAGCCAACAAGCTGATCGGTTGTCTCACAGTCACCCTTATCGACTCGACCCAACTTACATCAAGAAGTACTCGCACAGTTCAGTTGACTTGCCATGCTAAGTGGATGGTGTATCTCGCAATGTGAATAAAGTACACTCAACACATGTGGGTTGTTTTCATGTCGTTTATTGTTGAGATCAACATACACACACATGAACATACATACATTTATATTGGTAGCACACAAATGCGTCTGTCACGAAAGCCAACGGTTTACATTCAGCTGCGCACAGAACCTCTCCCCGGTATGAATAGGACTAGTTGTGTATCCTTTACAAGCTCTAATAACTTGTCCGCAGGCAAAACCCTGGACGCTTTCCACTATGGTCAGGGCATGGCGTATTACAGTTCTCAGATATCGTTTGACCTGATTGTTGTCGATAACTGCTTCAATGTTCAACTGCTCGAGTTCTCCGTTCGCGGCATCCGCTGCGGTCCCACGACACTGGTCTGGTACACGGTGGTAGCCACCTCCGTTGGCTACCAGGGTAAGCATCGATAGCGTGCTATTTGGCGTGTAAGGCGACATGAGCTGGAACACGTCGAAAGCCTCGTCGTCCTTTATAGCACGTAGCAACTCTTCGATGCAGTCTCCGCCGGTTTCTGTGTTCACTCGCCTAGTGGCCAGCAATCCTCCCCATATGCCCTTATTGACGTGTAGATCATACCCGGGGTCCAAGGGCGCTTCTAACTGAGCTGTCCTGTCGCGTTGATTTGGTAGCTGTACGGTGAATCGGTCGCCTTGTTGCAATTGCTCGTGGCCCGTGTTGATCAGTTCGACTTCGTACATGTGAGCCGCGTTGAGAAACGGCCTACTGGCCATGGAACTGTTGGCGGAGCACACGGCCACATCCTTTAGAGTTTGAATGTATTCCGCGTTCAGTCCGTGTAGCGTAGGCACATATAGGTCTCCGTCGCGAACAAAGTGGAATAACCCCCCGGGCAAGTCATTGTTCGCTGAATTGTATTTGTAACTGCCGAAAGAACATCCTTGGAGGGGGTTTCCGCTCAGCGAGACCGTGCGTGTAGATCCGTATAGGTCGATGTACTCGCGTGGACGACATGGCTTGCTGGCGCTATCCGTGGACACTTCAGTCTTTGAATAACAACCTCTTAGCCAGAGTGCGATCGCAGCTGTGCGGTTGCTGCGTAAGGTTAGGCCGAGTCAATACGATTGCCACCGCAGTAAGTACTTCTAGTGCAGTTGTACTGGTGCGACACTTTGACGATCCGAGCAATTTGACCGCGAGCGTATTCATGTCACAATCAGACAGAGGTCCGAACGACCGAGAGAACCAAGGGCACCAACGAGCAATTATGTATGTCTCCAAGTCATCTTGTGCCAACCGCTTAGGTGGCGAGTTGTTAGCCGCGAAGGGCCGGTCCGTGTGAGCCCTGTTATCGTCGCCAGTGTTTCCCCGCGAGCCTGTTGAACATGTCAGGAGTATCATTTCTTCCAACGTCAGTCTGTGCCAACAATCTACATCCATCTCAGCCTTGTAAAAAAAAAACAAACCCACAAAAACAAAAACACCACACAAGCACCCTTTCAGCACGAGTAGTTCATCTCCACTCTCTTACGATACATCACCAGTTTGTCGTTGTAAAAATCAACACGTCCGACCTTGTTAGCAAAGTTACAGTTTGTCATCTGTAGGTTCTCTCGGTTCACCACCCTGGTCAACACCACATACACCGAGGGTTTAATAGGCGAGCTCGCAAAGTACTTAGGGGGGTGGTACAGCACCTGACCGTGAACTGTACAGCCTTGACAGTCGTATGTGTTCATGGCCAACAAACACGCCAGCGGGTGGGTGGTCACCACCCAGTTGTGACAGTGCCACTCGGAGGGACTCACTCTGTAGACCATGCCGCTCTGTGTTCCCCTCACGTGAAACACGTTGAATCCCTGACTCGTTTTTAATTTAATGTCGACTATCACGCCCTCGGTGTCGCTGACTTTCGCCTCGTTCGCCTGCCGCGGAGACTCTTTGAAAGGCTGAAGAGAGCTGGGCTTCGGCCGCTTGCTATTTGTATCCCGTTCGAATCCATGTGCCATATCAGCCTCATCTACAGCTGATCCAGAGTCGATCCACGGTGAGATAATCCTCTCCGTAGGCCGAACACCCGGCCGGTACGGCGGTAGCGAGAACAGTTTCGGCAGTGCCTGAGAGGCCTGTTTCAGAACGTCGTACCAGGCGTTAGGGCCTCTGCGCGAGGCGCCGCAACGTGTCACCTTGAGAAACCTGTCTCCGGCACGTACGTCTTTCGTGTAATGCGCGATGTACGCCGCCGTGTACTCCCTCTGCTGTTTATCCTGATGAAATACACGCAGCCTCTCCGGATGGTACGTGGGGTTCATCGCGTCTCGTTCGCTGACAGTCGCTTGGCTGGTGAATATCCGTCTGGATTGCTCCGTCACAGTGTTGAATTGAAGATACGTCACAGCCTCGGCGTACTCGGGGTCTTGGAACTGCCTTCTGTTGACAAACAGTGGCGTGGAGTGTGCTAACAAGGCCTCGAATCGGCCGTCTTCCCATATCCGTGTAGAAGCACCCACCGGCTGTAGCTGTGAAACGCTACCGAGAAAATAACCAAGGGTCCCTTTCCTGGTCCGTAGAACAACTCCATGCAACGTAACGTTCGTTCCAACAGGTCCGCGGTCATCAGGCCGTATTCGTCCACCACGATAACATTGACGCCCAGAAACGGAGGGGCGTCTTGCATGGGAGCCTGCTCAGAAGACTTGGTCGACACCCTTAGTTTTTGAAACAAAGCACTGCAGGTCGCACACGATTCGGGGCTCGCGGTGACGCACGAGTGCCTTTCGTTCAGGTGTTTGTCTTCCATTAGCTTAGAGTCGTACACTTTCGCAAACTTTGCCAGCGCGACACAGTGTAGTTCACGGTACGTCTCGGTGAACCTCTCCAGCGACAGGTTGTTTTCCAGTAGTCCTTTTCGAAATCCCATGAGCTTGTGTAACGTATACACGTCCTTGATCGAACACATTTCCCCTAGGGTTCCCGCGGCCTTGTTCGTCAGGGCGCTAACGGCCACGCTCACGTTCATCTTGTTGAGCTGTGCGATCAGCAGCGAAATTGCATACGATTTGCCACACCCGGCGTCTCCGCTGAGCAACGCCACTGTCAGCGCGCGTCCTCGACGCATATGCAAGCGTGTCATAGCCCTGACCCATTGTTCTTGGCAATATCTAGAAAGCGCTAACATGGTTATCGACATCGCTTAGCTCCGATTCCACGCGCTGTCTTTTCCGACACAGCTTGCCTGCAGCGTTGCCCGCGGGTCGATTGCCAGACATACTGTGTTGTTGCGATTACGGCCACGGCGAATCGAACACCACCCATTTGTCTACTCGGGCCACACTCTGCTGTTGAGACTTATATGCGAGAGCTTGCTGGCTGGTAAATGTAGGGACCCGCCCTGCTTTGCCTTGGTCGTTTACCCGGCTCTGCATGTGAGAAAATCCAACAGCGAGTCACCCACTTTGAAGGGTCCTCTGCGTGTTTTACACCATCCGCAGGGGGGTTGCTGACGTGAGAAGGGGCCTCTATGCCTTCGATGACTGATCGCAAGGCTCTGCTGCAGACGACCTGCGACGATGACGACTGCGTTTCGAGATCGCGGCCCAATCCTGCAGTCAGAGACATGTACAACACACCTTGCTCCTTTCGAACCTTATAAGCCCTGTCTCGCACGCGCTCGAATCGCTCAAAGGCCTTAGACACGGTGTCGCGGAACAAGACGACGTACGCTGTGTACATGGACTTGCCTGTGCACAGAGCCACGGTTGTCACGCCGCCTTTACCTGTGCTGCTTAACACAGTCTGAAGCCCGGCTAACACTTCGACGAGCGGGGCGTGTGCCCCGTACTCAAACAGCAGCCACGCGAATTCGTCCGCGTCTATCCTGTCCGCGGAGATGTAGTCGTTTCCATGGGTGCGGGTTCCGGAGCGAAAACCAAAGTGTTTCGCGTACCACTGCGGGTCCGTGTGCGAGAGCATAATGTTTATATTTTCCAGCAGCACAGTGAAGCCGGTGGCCAGTCTACTACCCATTCTTATCTCGTACAGTTTGTGCAAGACCCCTGCCGGAGTAACGGGCTCTCCGGTTTGAACATGTGGTCCTCGGGAAGAGTCACCGCTAGATAATGGCTGCCTACCCAGTCCAAGCGAAGCAGGGCTTCGTCCGCTTTGTTTTCGGCATCTTCGGTAGCCGATGACGCCGTTTGAACTGTGGACAGTTGGACCCTAAGGGCCTCTCGTTCTTCGCACGCCTCGTCTAAAGCTTGCCTAGTCGCCGCTAGTTCCTTCTTACACAATTCAAGGTCAGCTGCCAGTCGGTGGGATTGGTCCAGCGCATTGGGTCTGTTTGACGCTGACTCGGACTCGCGCGCATCTCGATCCCGGCGTTGCGTACGCTCCAACTCCAAGGTTTTTTGAAGCTCTAACAATTCACGTTTCAGGCTGTTGATTACCCGCGTGTGATACCGATCGCTCTTCTCGCTCGAGTCGTCCCGCTGTCCTGGCAGCCACATAAAGCTCGACTTCGCCTTACGGACATTCTCGGTTTGATGTTCGCCCGTGACAAATGACCTAAAACATGTGCTTTGTAAAAGCAGCACGCGGTCCAACGATAACAACACGTCACACACCAGGGCCTTTACGTATGAACGTTGAGTATATCTAAAATGTACGTGTTGTATGTTCAGACCATTTTCAGTGTTGTAGAGTTAGATGAAAAGTAACATCTCTGCCAAACTCGAAGAAGTCATAACGTTTATTGGAGTCTTTCGTGTCGGATTGAGAAGTACTCACGGAATATGGAAATGTCACATACACACAGTGTCGTCTAGGTAGAGCAAGTGCAAACATCCAGCAATATATGTGAGCGCTATTATGGAAGTGTCACATACACGCAGCGTTTCCAGCAGAGCAATTACAACATCAAGCAATATATGTGTGTGAGTGCTAACAACACTGCACAGACAAAGAAATGCCAGTGAGATTCGAGAAATAGTTTATTCGGTGTCACAGAGAGACGGTAATACATCAAATAGGTTTAAACCCCAACAACCCCTTCTTCCGTGTATGGATAGTGTGACCCCAATGTCATTTTCCCGTTTGTCTTCTCGCAGAGGGAATGCTTGTAACATGCAGCACCTCTGCGTGTGTATCTCACAACAATAATAACGAAAATACAGTTGGTAAACGTGTTGTCTTTGCGTCATTACGGGTCACCACTCTATCTCTCGCTCAGGATAGCGAATGATAGACTCGCACTTTGAGTCCATGTGACAGGAGAGTAAAGCTACCAAGGCGTTCATGTGATGATATTGCGTTAACCTCAAGTCCATTGGCCTCTTGGCAACGGCTCCTTTCACGCCTAGCGTCTCCCATTGTCAGTATGCGCATTCCACACACGACGTGCTGCTCCAGCAAGGCCCTTTCATGTGCCGTAAAAACCCTGCCTGTTAATGCACTCCGTCGTACCAATCCATGTTAAGTCCGTATATGCTTTCTCACATAGGTAATGACCCAAGTAGTTTACTACATCTGTGTCTCGCACAATTAGTAGGTAGGTGCTGTTTCTGGGATGTACATGGGATGTCCGATGCACATTGTCACTGTAACCGTGTGATGCAAGTCTGCTGGTAGTTAAAAAGTAATGTGTTACAAAACCCGTTTCATGTATAAAGTGTTCCACATGTAAACCAACAACAATAAAAGAGAGCGTGAGACCGTACATATGCTGTGACTCTTTATTGCTCAGTTCCACACAACAAATAAGAAAGCACAATAGCACTACATCATATAACCAGTCGGTGAATTGTACAGGTTTGCACCTCTAGTGACATATTCTCGGGGTGCTGCCACGTTGGTCACGACATCCGTCATATCCGAGAGGTCAGAGTCAGTATGTTCTTTTTCGTGTTTCCCTCGCAGTACGGACGCCGTGAGTATCATGGTGACCACGTACATCACGTATATGATGATGTTGAACACCGCAATGCACATTCGACGTTATGAGACCTGTGCTCGTTACTGGTGAGGGGACGATACAGCAACTCCATGCACCCGGCGATCACGGCCATAAACAGTTCCACGTTCATCATCGCCAAGCAGCGTACACAGTCATGGTGCTCCGTGTGACAGGGTTGGTAGAGGTGGCGGCCGAAGCGTCGACCTTCCGTTTGCTGTTTGCGGCGAAGTACTTAGCACTATGCTCACCACCATGGCAAGGCACCTAGGACGACCAGCGCAATCCCAGTGTGAATGTAAGCGTATCTGTGCTCTCGTTACTGTCTCGTCGTACGTCAGCTGGACGAATGTTTGTGGTCGAGGAATAGATGATGTTATTGGGTAGTGTCAGGAAACCCACGATGAGAGATGTTATGACAGCAATCGAGCTTCCGAGGCGGCCTGTGACTTCGCCATGGACGAGGCTGCGGCGCCCGACACGGGCGCGAGTTTGCCGCGAACATGTCTTGCCGTTCGACACGAGCGACTTTAACGCGGGCATTCTCTTGCGGTTCATAGTCGTTGCATGTGACGGTGTCTGGCGAACATGCGGGTTTTTGTATCTACTGACTATTAGTACACCATATCGGCCGATACGCAAAGCTTTGCCGAACCGACCTCTGTTAGTTTGCTCTACACGAGGATGTTAGGAAACGCGCGATCGAATTCAAGACCGTGTCAGGCTGCCTGCACGCGAAGTCGACGGATGACCATCGGTGGTACAAGTGCAAGCATAACGAGAACGCTGGATCTATGGCTCCGCAGAGAGGCGAGGAAACCATAACTGATAAACATGGACGTGTTCCACGAGCGCTGCAAGACCGACACAAACCCCGAAAGTAATTGGACTGGGTCGTGACTACGTCAAACAACTGAACGTTTCCGACTCCAAGGCTTCAGAGTTTCGTGTGGTGTGCTGTGGATATTTACGTATAACAAAGTCCTACTGTAGCGGCATGTAGACGGGTGTGGGATAAAACACTTATGTCAGCGCACATTGGAGTGGCGGTGGACGCTGACTGTAAAGATGTATTCAACGGGGAAAAACAAACCCAGGTCGGTCCAGTTTCCCAACTTTCCTCACGCAACTAGAGGCTTGCACCTGCGTCCAATTTGCGGAGGTTTAAGAGTGGCAGGCATACCTTCACCCGACCGCTGCTCGGATACAAAAAAGCGGTACACGTACCATAACCGCTGTGTAGCCGGGTGTAAGGGTATACAGCGAGACTGGGGATACCGAAATCGACATGGTTGCGTACGACACGGTCACAAACACAGTGGCGTTGCTAGAGCTCAAGACGAGACACAGCGACGTTCTAGATAAAACAACGCTATGGCGTTATAACACGCAGCTGTGGCTGACGTGGGTGATGTTTTCGATCACCTACCCCAGCGTGGCCGAGCGCTCCACCGCCTACTTGGTCATAGTGAGGCCCGGGACGAATTTGGTTCGAATACGGAGCTGTACGAAGCCCACCGTATCAAAAAGCATGAGGCGTAAATTCCCTTGGCTGACATGTTTCTGCACACAGGTTCTCAACTGTCTAGCTCCAAATTGTGTGCACATGAGGTCATATAACAGAAGCGATACTATGTCCACAGAGGACCTTTGCTCACAAGTCAACCCCGGAGATCTAAGCTACAGGAACATATGTTTCAACGAAGAAAAGAAGAAACTTAAACACGACCAAGTCCGCTCCGACCAACAGCCGACACAACGGCCGACACAACGCGTGCCTGATCACTGACGTGTGTGTGTGTGTGTGTGTGTGTGTGTGTGCGTGTGTGCGTGCGTGCCCGCTATAATAACGCCAGTCAGGCCGACGAGTTGATAGGACGTCTGACAATGGGACTGAAGAACCAGGCACTGCACGTTATGCTCGCGAATCCCCATCTATCGCCGTTCGATGTGATAGAGCGACCCACGGAACGATACGACTGGATGTTAGTCGACCATTTGATAATGAGATTTAAGATCAAGGCTAGCGACTACGTGGAGGGAGATCGGTTAGCGTCCATCGAAAACATGGCAAGAACACTGGTGGAACATTACAGTCGAGACAGATGGACGTCAGAGTGTCTGATTCTGGTGAAGGACGGACGGGGAGCGCAAAAGCCGGCGGTTAGGGAAACCAGAGACCGCTACCCTCTTGCACCCCACCTGGATTTCTGGAGACGGAACGCGGACGCTATAGACTATCTCACTTGAAACTGCTACGTGACACCAACGTGGCGAAAAAGGCAGTGTTTCTGGTCACCGGACGGGACTGGGATTCCCGTGACGTCTTGTGTGAATCTAACAACGAAGACGTGGTGTTTCATCTGAAAGATGAAGTCGACGGCGTTGGTACCGTAGCCAGACCGCCCGGATTCCACGGGGCGTACGTTGCATCGTTTGCGAATCGACCTCTGGAGGGACACCTCGTGTTTCTGGACGCTGCGTGCCGCAAGAGCTCGAGCACAGAAGCCGATACTGATGGTAGAACTAGCCAACGCTCTCCCGGGCACTGTTCTGGTATGCACGGCAGACTCAGACGTGGTAGCCGTGCTCACGGCTTGCGGGCGCGAAGGGCTCACATTGCGGTTGGCCAACACGAGCTACGGGCGCAATAGACCGATGCACAGCTCCGCGTTTGGCGACCTGCTCGCGGAGGCGCCCGGGTTGGCGGTTTACGGCCAACTGACGTGGACTTCGAGGCCCGCAAGCCCAGATTCCGTACGCTGTACGACATTGCGGAGGACGACGATGACCTCGGGGAAGAGCTCGAGCTTCTGCACGGAGAGTGGGAAAGTGTCGTTGCAGACAAAGACCAAGACTCCACATTGCCACAACAAGTAGCTAGGTATTTCTATCTGAGTGGAATAAGAGGCTCCGTGTACGGCGAATTTCTCACCAGATTCTTCAAGTTAAACGCAACCGATAAAGCCGAAGTTGCGCGTAAGATACTAGCACGCCTCCCCGTGGGTCCGTGGGGTTGAAATCGAAATCGGCATTCGTTGACGCTTTCGAGTTGTTACCCGCATGTCACGACGCCGTGGCCTCTGAGGGCTCTGCTGTGAATAACAAACGATGTGGCGGGGAGCTCACTGTGGAGGACGACGCGCATGTCGTGAGCGCAAAGAGACTACACGAACGCATGAACAAACTTAGCAAGCTGTACATGGAAGGCAAGGTGCCTCGCTTCAGTCACGGCAGGTATCTGCGACTGACCAAAATGGGCTCGCATCTCTACGTTCGCGTCAAGCAAGACGTCGCGAAGCAGAAACGTTTAAACATAAACTCCTCGTCCTTCTTATCCTTCCTCTTGTGTTAGCTTTCTGTTATCATCTCTTATGTTAACGGGTCGGTTTTGACCCGTGAATTAAATCAGCTATAAAATACACTAAAAACAATAAGTTATCATCCAATTGTTTCTCATCTCTTGGTTACCTTGTTAGGCTTCCTCATCCATGAAAATGTTGGTTTAATACCTTTGGTGTGGGCCTCTGGGTCTTTTTTTGTCACAATACCCCTCGATTTCAATTAAAAAAAATAGTAAAATTAACCTGAAGTGAATCATAATAATAAATAAAAGGTTTTTGTGTTACCTGACTATTACTGAGGGGTATAGGACACATCTCTTAAATAAATCTGTTTTATAGATTTTTTCATTTTAAGATTAATAACTAAAATGACATCTATGGTGTTACGGGTCAATTTCGACCCATAGATATTTACATCAAGAAAAGACAAAAAATGTTTTTTTTTTCAGCAGTAGACCTTTAATATAAACTGAAAAAAAAGAAAAGTCCACTCCTCCTTGTTTTTGGTTATAGTCATGGGTAATTGTGGGCTTTTTATCACTTCCCAGTGATACAGCTACACCTTTGTGAAGTTCCTTTGTGAAGTTCTTGTCCGAGTCATATCTGGTAAAAAAAAAAAAAAAATTAAAATAAAATATCACAGCTGATATTGTGACCCTGCAGTCCAGTGGTCATATCAAGGACCACACATTTTCATTGGTTCTTCTCAGGGATGCCACTCGCAGCTTTGACTCTGAAATCTGTACATTCCAGGCATATTGGTTTCGCATCACAGGGTTCCCAGATTTTTCTGCCGTATTTCCCTGGCTTACTGGGTATGTATTGCCGGAAGGGGCATTTTCCTCGAAAAGTGGACAAGACGTTCATCCACTGTCACCTCTAGCCCTGGGATGAACATCAGCGGAAGAAGCTGCACCCATCTCACCCGACATATCTGATGGAGCAAGCTTGTCAGACCTCGGTCTGGTCTCTCTGTTGTCAAATCTGAGGTCTCTTGAATCAAATGATATCAAATGTGTGAAGTGACATTGTTGCCCAGAAAATATTTCTGCCTGTCGATGCGTCCCATAAACTATCAGTGGTCTCATTGCAGTATCTGTACACTCCAGCAAGAAGAAGAACACATCCAGGTATTCCTCATCAATATCTTTCTACATGTCGCCATGGACTTTTTTCCTTCAAAGGTTTATCATAGTAATGATGATTCTTTTTAGTGACAATGGCATAAATGGCTCAAAACATCTCTTGATGTCACTGACTTTGGTCAGAGTAAACCTTGTGATTCCAGGGTCATTTTGATTACATTGCAGCAGCTGCCCTGCTATGTACATCATGAGGTACTGAGCTCCAAAAGATCGTACCATTTTTGGACTTGTATCTTTCAGCAGGAGTAGCTTCAGCACCAGCGACCTCCACCTCTGATCAGATGTGTCTGTGTCTTCTGGATGATACTCCACATTGTCTTCCTCCTTAGAAACCTGCCGATCTGAATCGCTGTGCTGCTTTGTGTCCTCTCCTTCATTTTCACCAAAAATATGATCCAGAACTTGGCTCACTGTGAATCTTCTTCTCATTTTTGTATGCTGGAATTTGTAAATGTGCCCTCTGGAAGTCAAATGGCCATCAAATGAGTGAATTCACCTCACATGTCTTGACATGCCCGTCTTTATTTTGTTTTATTTTTGTGCAGGTGTACTGGAAAAACACGCAAAATAAGAATCCCCTAAAGCTCATATGATTAGAGAGGAGCTTGGTGTCAGTGTTTTAGCTGACAGTTCACTTATGATTTCAGTTTTGCTTTAATTATTGCATTATACTCATAATATTATACCTGGGTCGAAACCGACCCTAACAACACAAAGGTCATAATTTCAAATAGGACATTTTATAATTTAGTGAAAATATTTTTTTTTGTTTTATTTTGTAGAAATAGAGTTCCTGACAAAGTCAAAAAGCCTTGATACAATAAACAAATGTATGTGATTTTTTATGCATTTGAATTTAAAATGGGTCGGTGCCGACCCTAACACAAGAGGAGGGTTATCCTGTTCGCACGGATTACACCGCACGTTCCGGGACTCGGACCCAAGGGCCTTCTGAAGGTTGCTACGAACGATCGCTTCGCAGCTGGTGTGACGATCTAAAGGCTGCGTGGATAACGAAGATCGCGCCGCATCTTCGACAGTACCACACTCTGTATAAGACATTGGCTTTCATGGCTAA